>NC_142064.1:167886883-168044661 GCF_059756535.1 Pantherophis guttatus
CAATTCATCAGTTTAAGGAGGTTCTGCCATAGCCTCTCTTAGACAATAGGAACGGAAAGATCTTCCTGGATCAATCTTTTTGGAGCTACTCAGTTCAGATAGGTATGCAGTAAACATACTTTGTCAAAGAGCACACATATTTTGGAACTAATGGGGTATTTTAAATGGAGGCCAGCCATTTTACTTAGGTATATTAGTCGATTTAGTAAAAACTGGATTATACCATCACTTGTGCTAGGTGTGCACCAGTTCAAAGAAGTCTGTAACTCAGTGTTTGAGCATAATAAAATTAAATGGTCCTTAGGAACAGGGTCTTGACTTAGAAAATTGCTATGCATGATACCACAGTTTGGTTATTTGGTGAAAATGCTAGTGATTGTTTTACTGAACTCCAAAGTCCATTTTATGGCTATGACTTTATTTGACAAACTTAAAGACATTAAAAATATAAAAAAGCATTACTTGTTTACCCATATTTGTGATGTATTTGCGCTCTCTCTCTCTCTCTCTCTCTCTCTCTCTCTCTCTCTCTCTCTCTCTCTCTCTCTCTCTCTCATTAAAAGACTGCTACTTCTGCCTTTTATGTGACAATTTCATTTGGTTTCTTACACAAGTTGTTATAAACAAATAAATAAATATTTATTGTCTTGTCTCAGTTCCAGGGATGCAAATATCAACATCTATTGTATATTTGATGAATATACAAAGGAAAAGGAATATGCCAAATAAGATCATAGACTAGTATGTACTTAAAATGCTAGATGATAGTAGAGTCAGCACAGTAAACTGGAAAATTATTCCATATTCTTTTTTAAAATTGGAAGAGAAAGAACTGCTCTAACAGAAACAGGGAAGTTAAGAATCATTATAATGTGTCAAAATGTTTGTGTAAATGAGAGTAGAGCTGTTGGTAAAGGGTTACAGCTGGGGGAAAGTTGAAGGTTACTAAGCAATGGAACTGAGTTAAGATTTAATAGCTGTCTTCCCTTGAAGTGGTGGTGGTGGGGGAACTACCAAGATAACTAAGAAGTTAAAGCAGCAGTTGTTGAATGAATAAAATTACCCCCACCCTTTCATTTTAGTTCTAAGTTCAGTCCCAGGTTAACAGCTCTGAGGATGTGGTTGCAACCATAATAGGTTCAAGAGTTAACTTTTTTCTAAACATAAGTTTCATTTAATTTAGAAAAGGATAACTCTGGGCTATTATGTTCCAAGAGGGCAGAATGAATGATCAAAGAAAAGGAGTGATGCCTGAGTTCTTTTAACAACAACAACAACAACAACAACAACAACAACAACAACAACAGCAGCAGCAGCAGCAGCAGCAGCAGCAGCAGCAGCAGCAGAAAAGTTGAAGAAAGACACAGAATGGTTAATTCTGGCTACATAGGACCCACCTTAAGGACAAATGCATACAAAGCCAGAATTGAAAATATAACAGACAGCAAGTGCTGCAATTGTCAATAAGAAAGACAAAAAAGCATGGATAGTGGACATGGCAGAATTGAGAGACAATAGAATAGAAGAACGGGAACTGGAGAAGGTAGCAAAATACAAAGACCTACAAATAGAAATAGAACGACTGTGGCAAAAGAAAGCAAAGGTAGTAACAATAGTAATAAGCACCTTGAGTGCAATCCCAAAACAACTGGAGCATCTTTGGCATTGAGAAAATCACTATCAATCAATTGCAAAAGGTAGCTTTACCCAGAACAGCTTTCATCCTGTGACAATACCTTCAACACCATCAAACATCCACATCTGCTTATCCTTAGGTCCTTAGGAAGAATTCGGGAGATGAATAAAAATGTGAAATCCAGTCTAAACAACTGACTGGTCATGTGTTGAGCCATAACAATAATAACTGAATTTGTGGACAGGGAGGTACACCTGGATTTCAGTCTGTTAGAAAGTTGAGCATTGCTTCTCCAAAACTCACATCAGACTAGAGTGTTTTGTCTGATTGTGGTTTTGGATATTGTATGCATATGTTGCTTTATATAGAAATGAATGAAAGAAGTGAAATGGAAGCATGGAGTACATTCTTCTCTATATGCATTGTAGCAGGGAGGAGTAGAAATTGAAACATGCAATAGTCTTATAATGGTTTCTAGCTCCCAGTTTTTAAATAATGAGCTTTTCTGAAAGTCTGAATTAGAAATTCTTGATCCAGAGTAACCAAAATCTAGATTTCTATACACAGACACTCCCAAATTCAGTGGTGCAGTACTGCATCAACTAAGACAGTATTTTGCTTTTGGAGCACCTTGGAGGCTCAGTTAAAACTCAAAGTAGATTCTCTAAGCCTCGAGACATGAATGAAGGATTGTTTACATCAGACCTCCCAGGTCTAGCAACTGCAGATGTGTTCATTTACAAAGCCCATATCTAAACAAAACAAATGGTGATTCCCATGTTGGCAGTTGTTAATGAGTATTGTACAATGCATCTAGGTTGAAAAAACAGATTGACTCTGAGTGATACAAGACCTCCAGACACACGTCTTCCATGGCACCCTAACTGGAAATGTTAGAGAACATTTTAGAACAAGGTGAAAATGATACAGGATAGCACCTTTAAGAACAATTCTGCTTTCCTCCCAGCCATTTCTAGCTGTATGAGATGTTGGATGATGTAATAGGCTGCTGAAATTATATTATTTGGTCCTAATTCATGAATTTTCCTGATGTAGACATCCTCCTAAAACATGAACTTGGTATCCTATGGGTCCATGTGACCCAAAATGTTTTAAGTGGTCCTTATTTTTTATTTATTTCCACATGGCGCCCATCCTAATAATGTTCTAAAAATCTTTGAAAACCTGACAGTTCTCCCAGGCTGATAGCTGAAGGTTGTTTTTTGTTGCTAAGTTTGATTTTTTCCCCCCGGACATTTCTGATCTGTTTAATTATATTTAATTGTTCCTACTTTTAAAGTGTAACCTTCCCGCGGTTGTCTGGAGACAGACAGCCATAAATTAGGAATAAATAAATATAAATAAAAAGATGCAAATGAGCATTAGTTTCCAGAGAGTTTCAGAGGTTGATCGTGTTGTCTGTTGGTGGTTCTTTTGCCTGAAGAATTAAAGGGAAGTTGTGATGAGACTTTTCTGAAAAATCTATATTTAACCCTCATTACTTTCCAGCAAGTGAAGCTACAAAATACCTGATCTGTTGTGTTATGAGCACTACAACAATTTCTCCAACTTTTCTAAGGTGTGAGATTGAATCTTAGCTTTAGGCCTAAGCTAAAAATGGACCTTCTTTCCATGTATTATTAAAGAAATTGAATTAAGACAATCTCAGTATAGTTCTATGTCTCTAGTAGTCTTCCCTACATGTGATGCTTAGGAAGGGGTAGCTTCTCAGCCAGCATTACTATTGGCCATGTTGCAGGGATGTTGGAAGTTGTAATCATCTGGTCACTGGAGAAGACAGCATGTAATAGATACATTTGGTAGGCTAACTGGTGTGTAGATATGTTCACAATTGCCACTATTAGATAACCTAGCAAATATGTGTCTTTTAGTGTCTATGTATAGCATTGATCCCTGCTGTGCCTTTCTGAGTTGATAACTTGTGACAAACTCCAGGCATCTCAGTGCCTTGATAACATTAAAATCTCCACTCTGTTTTCAGAGTCCTAATTGCCCCTAATTTACATGTTTTTCTTCACTGTGAAACACTAGACTGCTGATGATAACATCACAAGTGACAGAAGCGGGTATCTGTTATTAATTACCAGGAAACATGATGGACAAGGCAATCAAGGGGGGTCAACATAATCTTTTTCAGAGTTGCTTTTGTACCCATTCAGAAATGGGCTGAATACAATGGCTTGCATGTTCTGTTTTGCTCAGGGCAATTCCTTTTAAGTAGAACCATCAGTGAGGATTTTAAAGGACAGAACAGCTAAAAGGGAACTAGGGATTTCAACTATGAGGAAACAATATTTTTGTAAGCTGTCTAGACCCAGGGATGTTTTCAGGAGAGTTGGTTCAAAGAAAAGGCAAGGAAGTTTGTGGCTTGGTTAGTCTCAAGGAATAAATGCACAGAGTCTACAGTTATAATTACCAAACACAGTATTGCCTTTGTGCCAGGGGTGGGCTTCAAAAATTTTAGCAAAGGGGTTCTCTGCCTGGTTGCTGGGTGGGCATGGCCATGGCGGGCGTGGCCTAGTCGGCCTCCTGCACCATGGCGGGCGAGGCTTTTATGCCCTCCCTGAGCTCTGGAGGCTTTCCTTGAGCTTCTGGGAGGGCAAAAACAGTCTCCCCAGGCTCCGGAGGCCCTCTGGAGGCTGTAAACGAGCCCGAACCTCTGGTAGGCTTGTTTTTCTCCCTCCCCAAGCCTCCACGCGCGCCCTGCACTTACCTGCATCAAAAATGGGCCACATGGGGACTCCTGGGAGGGGTGGGGTGGGGTGGGCAGGGCCAGCCAGGAGAGGGATTTGTGGGTTCTCCAAACTGCACAGAATCTTAGCTAGAGGTTCTCCCGAACCCCTGCAAACCCCCAGCACCCACCCCTGCTTTGTGCCCTTTTTTCATGTTCATCTCCTTTTTCCTGAACTGATGAGCTATTCTGAGACTATGAAGTAGTAATAGTTCTCCAGGACAAATTCAAGACCAGATTAAAATAATGTGATCTGAGTATGCAGCGTATATCCGAATACAAGTAGTCCTCAACTCACGACCGAGTGAATGTAAATCACGTGACCATGGGGCTGCTGCAGAGTCGTAAGTGTGAAAAATGGCCATAAGTCATTTTTTTCAGTGCCGTCGTAACGTCAAATGGTCACAGAGCGAACTGTTGTAAATCGAGGACTATCTGTATATCAGCATATAGCTACAACCATTACCCGCTGAAATATGTCTAAAATGCTAAAATATGGTTATATATCTAGCAGGTTTTGAAAATTTCAAGGAAGTAGTTTTCAGGAAGCATGATCTGGAATCTCAGTTCAGTCCCAAAAGAAAAGAACCCATGAAAAAAAATATTCTGTCTTGCCCAACATGTATTTTCCTGTGATAATCAGCCTGTATTTTGCTTTTAAATGAATCTGGCCCTAGGCCTTTTCTTTTGATAACACACAACTTTTTAAAAACTCCAGTTTAGGTTCCCAGACATCAAAATGAATACTCCTCTAAAAAGAATTGGCAATCCTAGTTTACATTCCATAATGTGGACAGTTCACCTTTGATATTTTAAGAATATTTCTTGGGGCTGTTGACTCAACCTGGAAAAGCTTCTGGTGCCTTTCAAATGCTGTGGCTAGGGATGTATTGGGGGAAAAAAAAATGGGTGGGATTAGAATAACGCTACATTGGCTTGCCATTTTCATTGAATTAAAATTAATATGATTTCTCTGCAATCAGTAACTTCTGCCTGTAGTCACATAATAAATTGTAATTTGGTGACAACCCTAGTTGGAAGGCTTCTGAGTTTGACATGCAATGCATTCATGAGGATTGCATGATGAGCTCTTGCACCTTTGCTTTAGTAGTTGAGTGGCCTGGAGCAGGAAATTGATAAGACTTTCTGAAGGTCAGTGGTGGGTTCCTCCCAGTTTGGCCCGGTTCCGCCGAGCCGAGCAGTGACAATATGACATCACCGAACCAGTTCTACCCCCTGGCTCCCACCCCTCCGCTCCCCCCACCCCCACATTATTCTTACCTTTTATTTGGCCCCACCCTCAATCTATTGCTGCCTCGTGAGTCCCAGCTGATGGCTAGAGGGAAAAAAACTGTTTAAACTCTTGCTGCGGGGCTTCAAAGGGCCGCCCTACAGCTGATCAGTGTTAAAAGAAAACAGATGAGTAGACCAGTCCCTGAAAAAATAAATGGATAGACCAGTGCCTCCAAAAATACATGAGTAGATCAGTGCCTGCAAAAATAAATGGGTAGATCGGTACAGCTCTGCAAGCAGTTAAAAGCCTGGTAGACCAGTACCTCTGCTAAATCCTAAATAATTGTCACATGACCATCAAGCCACACCCACAAAATAAGCCACGCCCACAGAACCGGTAGTAAAAAAATTTAGAACCCACCCCTGCTGAAGGTAGTCCAATTATTGAAGTAGATGGGCTTTGGTTTGATCAGGGAAGTCCTCTGATCTCAGTCTCCATTGTAGAAATCTAGGGGAATTTTGGAGTATAAAAACAGTATTTATTAGAACATTAATCCAAGTATTTAGTCAGCACATTTCAAGGAAAGTTGTGTCAAGAACAATAAACTAACCACCTTGGTCTTCCTGTAAGGTTATGCATTCATTCTTAAAGCTCTTGATTTGCATTTCTATCTGCCAGACACATTTCTGGCATCTTCCCTATCTACACATGTGTGTGCCTGCTCTGCGATAAGTAAAATAAACAGATGGCAAAGAAACCATCTTACCCACATCAGAATACAACATGTAAAGTTGCACAAGGAAATGACACCAAAACCCTCTTAGCACATAGGTTTGGATCAGATCTCCTGCCAAGATGACAGTAAAAGAGCATTTGATAAAGCAGCAGTCACTTATATTTAAGGCAGTGCCTCTGGAAGAAATTTTCTTGGGTGACTGGTGCAAGAGGTCAGCTGGTGGTCTGATGAAGACAGTGAGGTCCCCTGTCTTAGCCTCATCCCCACAGAGAAGCAATGTGGAGATTAGAGAAGAATTCACTAAATTATCAGCTGTGTTGAAGAGAGTGTCTGGTTGCAGAAAGAGACGGGAAGGGTGATTTATATGTCCCTTGGTCACTCTTGACACAAACTTCAATAGCCTGCTCAGCTTTCTTAATTTATGGCCTTGTCATCACAAACTTGAAGCTCCTACAGGATTCTTTGTTGATCTCAGTGCAAACTCAAAGACATTTTGAGTAAAAAGCCAGACTAGTTTTAACTGGGATTGATACAATAAATTGGAGCCCAATGTAAAAGCAATTCCATAATTTTTTAAATATTTTTTTCATAAAAATGAGATTTCACTTTGAAATGTATCTGTATATGAAATTTCATAATCTGGTACCAGCAAGTTTATTAAGATTTTGGAGAACTAGCCATCAATCTATACTTTTCATGCAAAGTATATCTGATGCCACAAATTTATTTCAATATGCAGAATATATCAACAAATAAAATGTCAGATTACACGAGAAGCCTAAACCATATAAACAGAAGCAGGTGGGAGGTGAATTATGATGGCAAGAATATAGCCTACCAATATGCCACTTTCCCTAGAAATCATATCAGGATCCTCACAGAGAGCTTCTGTATCTGAGCACTTAAGTGGATGATCCATAGATGGTACCAAAATTTAATTCAACATAAATGTGCACTTAGATCAAAAGCTTAGAATGGTAAAAGTGGATTCTGTAATGTTATTTAATGTTCAGGATTAGAATTGAGTTTCTCTGGGAGCTAAGTACTCAGCAATTCTTTTTTCCATTCCTGTGGAATCCCCTGGAAAATCTATATCCTGAGGACTCAAAACATTAAAAATGCTCAGTTTTGGAACAATGCATTTTCTGCTGTAGTAAAAATTCAAGATGTGTGTGTGTGTGTGTGTGTGTGTGTGTGTGTGTGTGTTTGAAATTATTCAGGCAAATGTTTATTGGAGTAGACACTTAATAGAGATGATCAACTATGGACATTTAGTGTTTATAACTAATTGTCATGAACTTAATGAGGTCTTCAAAGATGTAGAAGTAGACCTATCATTTTTATTTTTCAATATGCCCAAGAAATATATAGCTATACTGCTAGCTAGTTTACTTTAGCAGAAATCAGATAAGAAGTGCAAGAGATATATATCCCCCCAAGAACTCAAGGCTCTGCAATCTTTTGCTTCCTATTCTATCATAATTTGTAACCCTAGAATAATTTTGTTCTATGAAATGACTGGTATGAATTTCTATATTTGCTATTCCCAGACAAGGCTGTTCATAAAAAGAAAGAGAGGCTGTCTATACAAAGAAAGAGAGATGGAAGACACTTAAATCCCTTTCATATATTATGAATTTTAATTGTCCTATCCTCAAGCAACACTGCTTATTTCTTCTGGACTGAGTTTATAGAAAACCATAGCTTCTATCATTAGTGTGAACTCATTAGTTTGACAGAGAAAGGGATTACTTGAAAGTGGAATGGATAAAACTGGGTCCTGGAACAGAGCCCACTGGCTTCTTTTCAACCATTTTACAAATGCGTCCAACAGGAAAAAAAAATGAAATGGAATCTAAAAGAACCTCTTCCCTGATGTAAATGAGGCATACATTAGTATTCTGATACACTTTATTAAGTTTTATTTATTTTACCATCATGATTTATTTCTTCTGTAAAACCATGTCTGATTCTCGGAGGCTGCCTGGACAAATCCCTGCAGTTTTCTTGATAAGAGTTTTCAGAAGTGGTTTGCCATGGCCTTCTTGGTAGGGCTGAGAGAAAGTGACTGGCCCAAGGTCACCCAGCTAGCTTTGTGCCTAAGGTGGAATTAGAACTCACAGTCTCCCAGTTTCTAGCCTGATGTCTTAATCACTACACAGAATTAGTTTCTCCCCATCATTACAGTTATGCACTATACATGTATAATTATACATTATACAATTACCATAATAGAATTTTGCAATTATAGGATTTTAAAGACAGAAAAGTATGTAGCCTTTGAAATGTACACAATGTATCTTAGGTACGGAATCAAAGGTGTATATAAACATTGTAATACAATTCAATTTAACTGTATTTTAATATTTGTATTTGATGTTTTTATTTGGCTGTTCACCGCCCTGAGTCCTCAGGGAGAAGGGCGGTATACAAATTCAAAATAAAATAAAAATAAAAAATAAAATAGGTAGTGAAGATTTTATTATAAAAAGTGATAACGTATCTAAGGCTAGACACAAATCATGTTAAGAGTTTTGTGATAAAGTATCTATAATCAGCACATACAAATGAATAGAGGTGTCAAATGTCATAGACTTTTTTAACAAGACTGAGATATTTGTTTGGAAACTTTTTCTGTATAGTAGGGCATATGACTTGGACTGGCTCCAGTCTTTTCCAACAGGGTATGTGAGGGATGAACAAAGATATCACATGGAAGCCACATTGCTCCATCTTCTCTGAGCTCTTGTAGAACTTGGATGAGGAAGTTTTCTCTGTCAGCTGACACTATGGGGCACTTTGAGAAGCCTGGGGAATAATTTTGGAGAAAACTAATCAGATCCTGCACCTCGCAGCTTATTAAAATGCTAACTTTAAAATGCCAAAAAATACTTAAGTATAGGGTTTTATCGATCATTTTCATAGTCTACTCGTAAGGGATGCAGAGACATTTGTTCAGATCTGTTTCAAATTTCACACACATGTATACACATAAACACACAGACATACACATCTTATGGTAATCTTTTAAAAAGTAAATCTCAAGGTAGGAATGAATTGGCAAATAAATTAAGATGCTATTCGAATTATTATTGCAAATTTAAGGCAAGGAAAAATGTACGGTTTTCTTCTTCACATTTCATAAACGTTTCATGTCATAAACAGGAGAAGATGGGAGTTAATACTTGGAGCCAGTGGATTTTATATATGGGTGAAAAGCAGAGGTGGGTTGCATCAGTTCTGCTACCAGTTCTGGAGAACCGGTAGCGGAAATTTTGAGTAGTTCGGAGAACCGATAGTAAAAATTCTGACTGGTCTTGCCCCCATCTATTCTCTGCCTCATAATTCCCAGCTGATCGGGAGGAAATGGGAATTTTGCAGTAACCATTCCCTGGAGTGGGGAGGGAATGGAGATTTTACAGTATCTTTCCCCTGGAGTGGGGTAGGAATGGAGATTTTACAATATCCTTTCCCTGCTATGCCCACCAAGCCATACCCATCAAGCCATGCCACGCCCACCAAGCCACCCCGGTAGCAAAAAAATTTGAAACCCACCACTGGTGAATAGGAATGTGAAGATGACTTCAATCCAGTTGGAGTCAATTACACCACCATGTTGGCTTTGGGTTATTTAAAATAAAATGTAGGAAGTAGTTCAAGACCGAAACTATTATCATATAACTGATGTTTTGATGTGAATTGCAGCGGTTCTTTTTTCTCTATGTTTTACTGAACTTAAAAAGAAAATCAAAATTAAATAATCTTATGTTTTAATGTTGTAACATTTGCATCCTAAAAATGGCAGTTAATATTGATAGATTTTCTTTACTTTTCTCTTTTTATTTTTGGAAACTTAAGCTTTCTTAAACTTTTTAAAACACTTTTCTTTGGAAAAATGTAGTACTTTTTAAATTGCACAGTAACAGTAAAAAGCAAAAAATATAGATTTCCTAATCTAATTGGAAATAATTTCTATTGGCTAGAAAGTCAGGTGAGGAATATGGTCCCTCTCAAAACTCCATCTATAATGGAATACCATGTAGACACACTTCTATCTATCCTTCCCACTGCTTCAACAAACTTGTTGAATCATGTTATCAAACCCACTGACTTTGCATTATTCTTCCATTTTGGCAGGAATTAGCCAAGTGATTTTTGATGAATTAGATGCTATTGGGTTCTTGGGTGGATCCTATTGATCTCTTGCATCCCAAACATTATTGTTGTTCACAGGTAAATGATTCAGACTATTGGATGTGAGGGCAATCAGGCTACAACATCTGTCACCCCATTGATTGCTAGGGTTGATTTGGCTGATCTGACTGGGGCTGTCCCCTTCCTTCCTCACAGGTCCTGCGTGCATTCCTCCCAAATCATCCCTGGTAGAAGGAGTGAACCAGTCTTCAGTCAAAGGTATATGACAGTTACATACCCGTGTTAGAACCTAGAAAGAAAGAAAGAAAGAAAAAAAGAAAGAAAGAAAGAAAGAAAGAAAGGAGGAAGGAAGGAAGGAAGGAGGAAGGAAAGAAGGAAGGAAGGAAGGAAGGAGGAAGGAAAGAAGGAAGGAAGGAAGGAAAGAAGGAAGGAAGGAAGGAAGGAAGGAAGGAAGGAAGGAGGAAGGAAGGAAGGAAGGAAGGAAGGAAAAGGAAAGAAACAGACTATTGATGCCTCTTCTATTTTGCTTTGAATCTGCACACTCAACAATCTCAATTAGCCTCTGAATATTTGGGGATTAAATGGTATAACATGCAATATGACTGGACAGCATACAAATGGCTTGGCGATTGTATAATCTTCATTCCCTTAACATCAGCACATGTCTTCAGCAACACTATGGAAACCACTAGTGACCACTGTCTGCTTCCATGGAAACCTCCTTGCTTTTTCTATTAATGCGAAGAAACTAATGGAAGGTTGATGTAATGGTCAGCATCTTCAATGAGGAGAAGCCTCAAAGCTCAAGACTCCTGGTGTCAAAAATAAATTAAATCTTAGTAAAGAATGAGGATAAGATTGCTGCCTTCACAGCCTGAGATTACACCCTGAATCAATGGGGACTCTCAGAACTTCTTGGACAGCTTTGTGGCAGCTCTAAATCTGACAACCCACCCTCCCAGTCGGTAAATAAAAAGCAAGAATCTATAAGTAAATGATTGCACTGACTACAAAGTCAAATTAAAGCATGGAATTATTGACTGTCTTATTAACAGAGGAGCCAAGCCTGAGAAAAGCTATCAAAAAGCAAATACAATGAACTCTGACCTTGTTAAGAAAATATAAGAAAAGGTGACAGCTCTAAGTTGGGTTTCCTCACATTGACAAATTTATATATAGAAACTCCTGCACAGATCCACTGTCTCTTGCTGCCTTATCTTAGCAACGAAAACTGCTCAACCTTTGTAAAACAGGCCGATGTTTCTGATTTGCGTCATTTGGAAATTTACAGTAAATTAATAGTCAGGAGAATGGAACTTTGTTATTGGATTTTTCAGTCTGAACTTTATACTTCTTCAGGTCTAGATTAGAAACATTGGAAGCTGAAGTGTTCCATATGTGTTTGAAGCATTCTTTAATCTGACCTGAACAAGATTTGGTGAAGCATGTTTTATAATTATTAATGGAAAGGAGATTCATTTATAGAACATTAAGGGCTAGGCAAAGCTTAGTACCCAGATAATTACAGTCAGGGGACGTGATTATCTGGATATTAAACTTTGCCCACCTCTTAATTTTCTATAAATGAATCTCCTTTCCACTCATACACTCTGTTTTATGTGTCAGAGAAGAAAGTCAGAAGGAAATGATACAGGGTGAAATCCAAATTTTTTTACTACTGGTTCAGTGGGTGTGGCTTGGTGGGCATGGTGTGGCTTGGTGGGCGTGGCTTGGTAAGCGTGGCAGGTGAAGGATACTGCAAAATCTCCATTCCCACCCCACTCCAGGGGAAGGATATTGAAAAATCTCCATTCTCTCCCGACTCTGGGGCCAGCCAGAGGTGGTATTTGCCAGTTCTCCGAACTACTCAAAATTTCCACTACCGCTTTTCCGAACTGCTCAAAATTTCCACTACCAGTTCTCCGAATTGCTCAAAATTTCCACTTCTGGTTCTCCAGAACCTTTCAGAACCTGCTGGATTTCACCCCTGAAATGAGATCACATTAGCAATGTGATAGACAAAGAGCAGGCAGAGTGATGGACAAGGTGGGGCACACTTTAAGAATAGATGTTTAAAATACAATATTTCTTTATATTTTCTATTCAAAATTTACTTGAAGGAATAGAAGATTCTAGACCATGTGTTCCAAATATATAACCTAAAGTTGCTTGAGGAAGGAAGATATAATAGACAGGAGAGGCAGTGGGCAAGAGAGAGAAAATGGATGTCTACTTTTTACCTGAAGAATCACTTAACTGTTCAAATTCCCAACCAGCTGTGCTTTTTTCCTCCCATTCAGAGGACTATAACCAATTCTAAGCACTTTGGGATGATGTTGATTTTTTAGAATAATTTCAAATTCAAATTTACACCCATATTTAAGACATAAATAGCTGTGGTTGCCCTGTGGATAATTTTGACAGAAAGTTGAAAATGAAACCTTCCTTTTCTGTATGACATCTCAGCATCTTTCAATATCTTGGTATTGTCCCTAATCAATATCTATAGGAGTAGATTTGTTCTTACTTGGATAATCATTTTCAGATTATGGCTTGGTTCCATGGTAATTTCATCATCCATTCCTCCAGGACTGAATTTTATCTACGAAGGTTTTTAAAAAATATCTATAAGATACCGTTCTCATAGTCCTTCAAGTTCACCCTGATTCCTAGAACTACATAGCAGAGGTGGGTTTCAGCAGGTTCTGACCAGTTCTGGAGAACCGGTAGCGGAAATTTTGAGTAGTTCGGAGAGCCACCCTGAGTCTCCCTGAGAACCGGAGAGGGGCGGCATACAAATTGAATTAATAAATAAATTGAATTAATAAAAACCGGTAAATACCATCTCTGACTGGCCCCGCCCCCATCTATTCTCTGCCTCTTGAGTCCAGCTGATAGGGAGGAAATGGGGATTTTGCAGCATCCTTCCCCTGCCACACCCACCAAGCAATGCCATGCCCACCAAACCACACCCACAGAACCGGTAGTAAAAAATGTTGAAACCCACCACTGCTACATAGGTAGCTTTCTTGGCAACATTTTCTGAAGTGATTTGACAACAATTTTTCCTACAATGAGAGTGAGATTAAACTATGCACCCAATGAAATCAATAGACAAATCAATAGATTCCAAGGAAGTTCATATTAAAAGACAGATCAGAGAAATAAACAACAGAACACCACTGGTGGTCACAGCTCAAACCACTTAAAGTTTATTAATAAGCTATAGCCCATAGTGGTCAATGACACTGCACTTTCTCAGCCATTACATGGCAGACCCAAATATGCTTTTTCAAGAGGCAACTGGACTTTCTTGTTGCACTGAAGAAGTTTCTTGGATGAGAAATGGAACATTGTTAAAGAAAAAAAAAGGAAGTCCAGTTGCTTCTAGAAAAAGCACCTTTGGGACAATGACCCAGATGACTGAGAATCTCCATAGATACTTAGCCATACATGGCAGATCCATATTTGCATACACATAATTAACCAGCCTGAGTAACAAGAAATAATAGGATGGTGTTGCTATTATGGGAAACAGACCTTTCAATAAATCCAGAGATCTACTCTGCTTCACTTCTTCACTAATAGCACCATCACGGTCCCTAATAAGTACAAGCAAAAGATTAGAGGAACCTTCACATATTCTTCCTGTAATGTGATATATGCCACCATCTGCAAACAAACAGGACACATTTCCTGCAAAATAATTATTGAATGTAAATCTGATATCAGGACTCAAAACAAGGACAAATAATAATAGGGTATCTCAACCTCCCAGATCCCAGACTGTCTTGAATGGCTTGTGGTGGTGGTAGGTAAAATATTTAAAATAATATCTCCTGTATAAGTGCTGGGACATTTCAGTAATTTTCTAATACTCTTCTCCAGAGACTTTTGGAAAATAACATTTGGTAGATGATAATAAGAGAGTCAATTTTTGTAATTGTATTGTCCAGTGGTGGAATTCAATTTTTTTTTACTACCGGTTCTGTGGGCATGGCTTGGTGGGTGTGGTGTGGCTTGGTGGGCATGGTTGGTGGGTGTGGCAGGGGAAGGAGACTTAAAAATCTTCTTTCCACCCCACCCCAGGGGAAGAATTCTTAAAAATCTCCATTTCTACCCCACTCCAGGGGAAGGATATTGCAAAATCTCCATTCCCACACCACTCTGAGGCCAGCCAGAGGTGGTATTTGCTGGTTCTCCGAACTACTCAAAATTTCCGCTACCGGTTCTCCAGAACCTGTCAGAATAGCACCCCTGTTCCACAATTTCTTTGCTGTCCAAGAAAATTTGCTTGGCAGCCTCTTCCTCCAAGTATTCTATGCATATTATATAGTTCAATTTAGGCATGTGTAGTAACTTGCTGCATCTTACTCTGTATATTTTTGTTTTCTTGTTTTCCAATTGAATAGTAGTATTGCTGGTAAATTAACAGAATGCACACATACATAATCCTATAGATTAAGAAAACAACTACTGGAGGAGGCCTTCTTCAGCCGCTTGCCAGACACCAAATCTTTAAAGAAGTTCAGTTTCTCAATGCTTTGATGAAGTCTTGTGGTTGCCTTTGGAATTGCTTAACATCTAAGGAAATGTTCTTTGCACGTATCCCTGCAAAAGAGGAACTGGGATTATCTGAAGAAGTCATGTAATTGACACCGAGTGCAACAACTGCAAAACCATTCTCATTAGAAATGTTTGTAGACTGTGGTGAACTATGTGACACACTGAAAATGGATATGGCTGAGATCTTGGCTCTCTCCTTCTGTGGGATATCCAGAGAAGAATGGGAGACAGGGGTATATTTTACAAACATGTTGGGGATCCAAATACAGACAAAGAATGAAGATGGTTCCTAACTGTCCACCAGACTTCCTTAATCTCCCGATAAAAAACTTCTAGGTGATTAATCACTTCCCATTTGGCTCTTTCATTCATTCATTGACTAAGGCCTTAAGACTGGTGTCCTGTTTGAACTATGAAACAAGTGGTAGATGACTTATAAATGAATAAACATAAGTAACACAATTTTTTAGAAGGCATTCATTACTTTCTTTTCCATTTCCTATTATCATGAGATACTAAAACTAAAAGGAAAAAAAATCCTGGTGTGATGCAGTAAAAAATTAAGTGTCTTATCAATCCTGTTTCATTGTGTGTTACTTTTTAAAAATTAGAAATGGATGAATTTAAAACATGTTTGATTTAAAGTGGAATAGATTTGTAGGAGGGAGTTCATTGGCAGTTTAGTGGTTCACAGCAAGTGCATTTACTATTGTGAAGAGATCCATTTTTCTACTGATATCTTAAAGGCAAAGAACTAGGAAGCTCACAAGCTGCTTTCCATTTGTATAAAATGTTGTTGTTGTTAGTTGCAAAGTCATGTCTGACCCATCACGACCCCATGGACAGCTTTCCTCCAGGCCTTCCTGTCCTCTACCATCCCCTGGAGACCATTTAAGCTCACGCCAACTGCTTCACTGACTCCATCCAGCCACCTCATTCTCTGCTGTCCCCTTCTTCTTTTGCCCTCATTTGTTCCCAGCATTAGGCTCTTTTCCAGTGAGTCCTTCCTTCTCATTAAGTGACCAAAGTATTTCAGTTTCATCTTCAGGATCTGGCCTTCTAAAGAGCAGTCGGGGTTGATCTCCTCTAGGACTGACTGGTTTGATCACCTTGCAGTCCAAGGGATTCGCAGGAGTCTTCTCCAGCACCATAATTCAAAGGCCTCAATTCTTTGACACTCAGCCTTCCTTATGGTCCAACTTTCACAGCCATACATTGCAACTGGGAAAACCGTAGCCTTGACTATACACACTTTTGTTGACAGGGTGATGTCTCTGTTTTTTAGTATGCTGCCTAACTTTGCCATAGCTTTCCTCCCCAGGAACAAGTGTTTTTTAATTTCTTGGCTGTAGTCCCCATCAGCGGTGATCTTGAAGCCCAGGAAAATAAAATCTGTCAGTACCTCCATTTCTTCCCCATCTATTTACCAGGAATTGAGAGGGCTAGGAACCATGATCTTAGTTTTCTTAATGTTGAGTTTCAAGCTAACTTTTGCACGCTTCTCCTTCACCCACATCAGAAAGCTCTTTAGTTCCTCTTCACTTTCTGCCATTAGAGTGGTATCATCTGCATATCTGAGGTTGTTGATGTTTCTCCCAGCAATCTTAATGGCAGAAAGTGAAGAGGAACTAAAGAGCCTTGTACAAAATATGTGACTTCAGTTGGTTTCCCCAAGCCTGATATTTTTATTCTATGGTTTTGGGCAATGACTTCTGTCAAGCTCACTAACAATAGAAATGTAAACATTACATTTCTTAATACAACGTTGAACTATATACCAAAGCGCTGGAATCTGACTGCTTATCAGGAATTTTGGCTGTATCACGCATGGAAGGGAGATAGTTACAAATCATGTTGAGAAATTGGAAACATTTTATTATCCCAATGATTGTCCAAAATGTGGGATTCACCTATTTTGGAAAAGACAATATTTCTACTACTGTGTTACCATGGCAGAGAGCTGATGATATTTTATAATACTATTTTATACTGTTCACATTACAGCATATTCTATGTAGTATAGATAGTCCTTGACTTACAACAGTTCATTTAATGACTGTTCAAAGTCACAACAGCATTGAAAAAAATGTTTTTCACACTTTTGATTGATGTAGCATCCCTGAGGTCAAAATTCAGGCACTTGGCAACTATTTATGAGGGTTGCAGTGTCCTGGGGTCATGTGATCCCCTTTTGCAACCTCCTGACAAGCAAAGTCAATGAGGAAGGCAGATTCACTTAGCAACTTTGTCACTACTTTAACAACCGCAGTGATTCACTTAACAACAGGGGCAAGAAAGGTCGTAAAATGGGGCAAAATTCACATCACAAATGTTTTACCTGACAACAGAAATTTTGGACACAATTGTGGTCATAAATCAAGGACTACCAGTACTCTATTTAGTAGTATATAGAATCAGTATATCAGTGAGATGGGCAGCATGGAAATTGAATAAATAAATAAGTATTCATTACTAACTCAGTGAATATTGTAAGGATAGCATATAAAACACAGATTTTTTTTCTGTTTTGGTCCGATATTTTATTTTGTTTGGGCTTTTGTTTTAAAGTTTAAAGATTGTATTGGCTTCTTTTTCCTTCCAACAATTGTTTTATTAATTGTGTATGCATCAATATTTTTTTTTTAAAAAAGGTAAATTCTTTACAATTTAAAGAATTTAAAAAGAATTGTAATCTGAAATTGAGTCTGATTGCTTGAGATCCTATTGTGGAGCCTTTTAACCTGTCTTCAGATGTTGAAATTGTTAAAAAACATGGTCTCTTTATGGCTGCAACAGCTGTTCGTTAAAATTCTGCTCAAATCACTCTTAGATTTTGTGGCTATAGTTAGGCAGTATACATGTTTACTAAATAAATAAATACATTTCTTGAAACAAAAGAGAGACATTTTCTCTCCTTTGATTTTGCTTTCTCTCAGAGCAAAGGGGCTTTAGGTTCCTTGGGTGCTTTATTTTATGCTGAAACTGTATTGCTCTCACTTTGCTTTGGAAGTGAAATGCAATTTGTAAGGAGTTACAAGTAAGGCAATATCACTTAGCAAGAATGCAGCCCAGTAATTTCCTTCTATGTTGTGGAAATTCGTTATTTCACCAGCTCATAGTACTTGCTGGAAGTGAGTATTCCATGCATGATGACATAAAGAGCAGTTTTTGTCTAACAAACAGCATGAAAGTCTTTAGATTCTAATCTTTGCTGGACTCACATCACAGAAGCCAGTTCAGCAGTTCAATATATAAGATTAAGGAAGGTTAAATCAATCTTCCCAGACTTGGCAAGCTTCAAATTTATTAAACTTCTGTGTTCATAATCCCAGGCTAAACTGGGTGGACATTATGAGAGCTAGTCTAACATATTTAGAAGATGCCTTGTTGTGGAGGCTGCTCTGAACCAAGCAGAAGATAACCTTGGCACTGAAAATTAATTCAACCCAATGTACGTCAGAACAGTTGGTTTCTGGCTTTTGCTGGCTTTCCAAATTACTACCTTGTTTTCCCTCCTTGTTCATTATCTCCCCAGAGAACCATTTCCATAGTTAGATACTTTGTTGGTTAAAAAGAGAGTGGTATTTAAGAAGTAAAAATGGGCATGTGAGCACACTGCAGAGCTAGTGCAAACAAGGTAGGCAAATTATTTTTCTAAAGAAGTTATAAAAACGATCTGTGACTCAACAAAGTTGTTGTTATTCTTGTTTGCTTCTGATGGAATCATCAGTGTTCAAGAATTAACCACAGACCAGTTTGGTATAGTGGTTAAGGCACCAGGCTAGAAAGGAGGAAACTGTGAGTTCTAGTCCCACTTTAGGCATGAAAGCCAGCAGGGTGGCTTTGGGCTAGTCACTCTCTCTCAGCCCAACCCACCTTTGGTGGGCAAAATGGAAGGAAGAAGGAGCTTTATCAACAACTGAGTTATTTATATAAAAAAATAAAGGTAGGATAAAAAATAAATCTAAAAAAATTATCATGGAAGGATACAGCAAACTCCCCCTGTAACCCATGTATTAGAATCAGAGTCAGAAGAAGCTACTTAGCTATTAAGACTAGTTCTAGGTTTCTTTGAATGAAGGCTGACTCTTTGAATTTCATAGACGTATCCATACAGTTTTGTAGCCAGTCATCTGTTTTTTTTTTTAAAGCCCTAGTCTACAATTCTGAGATTTCCTGGTAGTCTCCCATCCCAGTACCAAACTTCTCTAAGTTACTTAGTGTTTTTTAAAAAGATCAACCAAAGTCAGCTAAATGCTTTCTCCTGGTCTGAGTCCTGTTCCAAATAATGATCCAAATTAAAGTTCCGAAAGCCCTACTAAGCAGGTATATACAAAAGTATGAAGGCTATTGCTTAACGCTTTGTAAGCCGCCCTGAGTCTCTGGAAAAGGGCGTCATATAAATCAAACCAATAAATAAATAAATAAATGTTCAGCTTCTGTTTCATTGCATTCAGGGGACTTCACTAGTTCATTGATTCCATAGTTAAGCTGCTCTTCCTATTAGGATATTTTCCTACTACCATTCAGTAAAAAAAACTTCCTGTTTTCCTGTAACTTAAATCCACTACTCAGTGTCCTCTACTTTACTAAAGATCAGATCTTGCTCTGCTTCTGTATGAGTTTCCTTCAGCATCTGAAAAGTGCTAACTTATCCCTTCTCACTCTGCTCCTTTCAAGCTAAATACAACTGGTACTCATCCCTGGTCATTCTTGTTGTCCTGCTTTCAACCTGATCCATTGTTTTAACCTTCTTAAGTGTGCTATGCAGAAATGGACATTACTCAAAGAGAAGCAATTTCATACAAAAATATACCTGTCAAACTTCGGGGTTTGCCTTACCAGGGGGGAGGGAAGCTCCTGGTGTTGTGGGGGAGTTTTCTGCAGCAGCATGCTGGAGAACCTCTGTTGGAACGCCAATCAGTTATGGCAGGGAGGCAGCCAGCGCAAGGCAACCGGAATGCCTGACAATCAGCTGGGGGAGGGGCAAAGGCATTGAACAGCTGTGGAGCCTTGGGGAGCTGATCAGAGCCACAGCCAACTTCTGGGCAAGGCCTGAGCCAGTGGAGGGCATGGCTTGCCTATATAAACACATTGGGAGGTGGATGCTCCCAGTGCTGACTTTAATTCCGGATTAATCTAGTTCACGACCAGTGCTTTTTGGATCTGATTTTTGTGCCTGAGTCTGGCTTAATAAACCCAGTTATCAACCACCTACATGAATGGAGTTGTTACTACTGGATTAGGTCTGGAGCTCAGTACATTAAGAAGAACCTGGCTTGGGGATTCATTCAGCTCGCTTGCTCAAGTATCACAGCTCCTGTCCTGTTCAAAGAGACAAAGGATGGGACTTTGCGCTTATGTGTGGACTTCAGGGAAATTAATGTATGTCTGTTGAGAACATGTACCCTCTGCCCCTGATGAAAAACATGTTGGCCCACTTGGCCAAGGGGAGGATCTTTACCAAATTGGACCTGAGGCAGGCATACCATAGGGTGAGGATCCAGGTTGAAAAAAGTGATTCCTTACACTTATCCCCATGGTTACATGATCAACATTTGGGTACTTGGCAACTAGTGTGAATTTATGAAGATTGCTGTAAGAGAAGAGCTGGCTGAGCTGGGGGTGAAGTTAAGCATGTCATCAACTTAAAGTTGCTACATTCCCACAAATGGTCCAAATCCAACCCCTCCTGTATCCTGTTGAACTTTATGTGGCACCAATTTAGTGTTGAACTTTAGTTGACTAGAGTCTTGTGTATAGGCTTGAATAAATTTGTGCTGCAGCTTAATGGAGAGTCCTGATCCTTTGCACCTGACAGTTGCAGTGTGCAGGGGATGGGGATGGGAGGGGGATGTCACATGATCACCATTTGTGACTTTCCAACAAGCAAAGTCAATGGGGGAAGTTGGATTCTTTTTAAAAAACTGTGGTTCATGTAACAACTGCAGCGATTTCTTAACTACCATGACAAAAAAGGTTGTAAAATTGGGTGTGACTCACTTAACAACTGCCTTACTTAACAACAGAAATTCTAATCCCAATTGTGAAAAAATTGAGAACCAACTGCACTTGACTAAATGGAGCTTCAAGTACCGTAGTTCTATCATTTCCAGTTAGAAACTATCACTTTTGACTCAGCTATTTCTTTGTAGGAGCTACAAGGTCTATTCAGGGACTCCATTTCAGGAAAGAAAGTTGTTTATGTGGAATCCAGGTAATTACTGGAGTCTGGGGCAAAATGAGAACCAGCATGTATTTTTCTAAAAATATGCATGCTTTCACAATTAATTTGCACCTTATGTTTTATTTTTCTCTTTTTTCTTAGAGCAGGAGATGAAAAAAGCAATGCGGCAATTTCCCAAAAACTTTCAAAAGTTTACAATGATTAAAACTACAAAATGCAGTTAAAAGAAGACATATTCAAGTTGGTTTCTGAAACTCTTAGAAGAAAACAAAACCATAAATGTAGTAACTAAAAGAAAAAAAATTCTTGAATCAGTTGCATTTTAAACATGGTTCCAAAGCTAAAAAAGAAGTGAGATTTTAAGAATAATAAAAATAAAAACACCACTACCTTCAGCTGCTGCCGGTAGATTGTATGCAGTATTAAAGCAGTGTATATGGCAAGGGTGAAACAGTAACAACCAGCTCTGTATTTTTCATGCATTGATCCTGACATTTCCAACTAACTTTTGTTATTCACAGAGTAAGAAAGAAACGGAGGTGGAATTTTTTTTATTGACCTCCGATAGGATCTCCCACTCCCCAAACCCCACCACACTTTGAAGAGGAACATAACAGGCTTTACTGCCCATTAGTGGGAGAGAATAGATTAGGATTTCCCATTCCTTCTAGGCCTAAGAATTGTGAGAATGGAAATCCTTCCAGTCTGAAGATGGTGTTCCAGTGGTAGTAACCTCATGAGTCTCAAAAGTAAAATTTGCCTGCCATACGTGGCAAAGAATTGGCTCAATGAATGTAAAGGCAAAGGCAGATTTATCTTCTGATGGCTTCATGGACAGATCCATGTGATTTCCTCAGCGATAACATAGACATTATTCTTCCTTCTTCTGGGATGATTCCAAACTTACCGGCCTAATATATAGTCTAATGGTGAAATCCAAATTTTTTTTACTACTGGTTTTGTGGGCGTGTCTTAGTGGGCATGGTGTGTCTTCGTGGGCGTGTCTTGGTGGGTGTGGCAGGGGAAGGATACTGCAAAATCTCCATTCCCACCCCTTTCTGGGGCCAGCCAGAGGTGGTATTTGCCAGACATTAATTATTCCATAAACATATAATAGTGCATAAAAATTCTATATTTTTCCTTTTTAAGAAATTATGGTTGCTCTTTCTATGGTTGCTCTCTTAATATTGAGCAAATTAAATTAAATTAAATTAAATTGTTATGGTTTCTCTCCAAAGACCTAGGTGATCAACTCTGACCTTTCTTTCCTTGATAGCAGCATGCTGGCATTAGTTTTTGCTTCAGAGGACAAGACAATGAAAATTACTGTATTTTTCGGACTATAAGATGCTCTGAAGTACAAGACGCACCTAGCTTTTGGGGAAGAAAACAAGGGAAAAAAAGCCTGCCTCTGCCTCTGTCTCCCAGCAATTTGCCTCCTTGCAGTAGACAGCAAACAGCATGGTCAGCTTCAGCACAGCCTGATTTAGCACAAGCAGCTGATTGGCAGTTGGATCTGCCTCCCGGAATACCACATATCAGCTGTTCCAGGCTGCGGGGATCACTGCCACTGCCTATCCCCGCTACCTGGAATGGGCTGAAAATGGGATGCATGGAGGACGAAAATGGGGCATGTGGAGGCCGAAAAGGGGATGCGTGGAGAATGAAAATGGGGCATGTGGAGGCCGAAAAGGGGATGCGGGGAGGCTGAAAATGGGGTGCACGGAGGTGGTGATAGGTGGCAGTGGCAATAGGTGGCACCGGCACCGATGGGCAGTAGCAATTCTCGCAGCCTGGAACAGCTGATAGGAGGTATTCTGGGAGGCAGATCCAACTGCCAATCAGCTGCTCAGGCTAAATCAGGCTGTGCTGAAGCTGACCATGCTGTTTGCTGTTTGCTGCAAGGAGGCAAATTGCTGGGAGGCAGAGGCCGAAAGGTGGGGGCCGGTGGGTGGGCAGGGCTTCGACAACATTTGCTGTATAAGATGCACAGACATTTCCACCCACTTTTTTTGGGGTGTGGGGGAGAAGTGCATCTTATACTCCGAAAAATATGGTATATGACTTTTATGACCTTTTGGTCATTATTGCATTATTGATTACATTGACTTGGCTTTGACTCAGGAGTGCTTTTACTCTGCCTTGGCTCTGGATGTTCCAACTACATCTGTTCCTTGTTGTCCTTCTTGCTTTAGTGACATCATCTCAAGGGTACTATTCAGTTTGAGATTGCCCTGAAAAGCTTTCAACGGTGCAGAGTGCTACTGCTTTTATAATGGCAAAGCATGACATCCTTATGCTGAATTAGCTCTGTGCATTCCATCGGCAAGAGACAATGTTTTGCCTCCTATCTCCACTTGTAGTGAACTACAGCAGAAATGCTAAGATAGCTTCTTTCCTGTTGGAGGCCCCCCCTGATAGTACTTTTATCTCATCCTCAGGAGGAGCTGGCTTTCATCATCCTTAGCTGAATGTCAAAGAAATGTTTTCTTTCTTGTTCCTATGCAATCCCAGAATGTCCTTTAGGTATGTACAACTTTAGTCATACATAATCTTGGAGGGAAGTCTGGTGACTGGCAGTGTGTTGGCCCTTTGAGGTAGGCCAAGGCAGGGAACAGACTTCAGATACTTGATCGGAACTGTACTTTATTGATACATGCTTTAATCACTGAAGCTTGAAAGGCTAGCTGTGTTTTTCTTTGCTATCCTTTTACACTATCCAACAAGATGCAGTTCAGTGGTGAGAAAAGTAAAGTCCTGCACGGCAAAAAATAAAATAAAATCCCCAAATCTGTAAGTATAGAACAGGAGGTATTTGACTCAACAATAGTGCCTGTGAGAGGGATCTAGGTCAGTGGTGAAATCCATTTTTTTTTACTATCGGTTCTCTGGCTTAGTGGGCATGGCAGGGGAAGGATACTGCAAAATCTCCATTCCTACCCCACTCCAGGGGAAGGATACTGCAAAATCCCCATTCCCTCCCCACTCCTGGGGGAAGGATATTACAAAATCTCCATTCCCACTCCACTCTAGGGGAAGGATACTGCAAAATCCCCATTCCCTCCCCACTCCTGGGGGAAGGATATTGCAAAATCTCCATTCCCACTCCACTCTAGGGGAAGGATACTGCAAAATCCCCATTCCCTCCCCACTCCTGGGGGACATATATTGCAAAATCTCCATTCCCACTCCACTCTGGGGCCAGCCAGAGGTGGTATTTGCCAGTTCTCCGAACTATTCAAAATTTCCACTACCGGTTCTCCAGAACCTATCAGAACCTGCTGGATTTCACCCCTGATCTAGGTGTCCTGTGGACCACTACTTAAATATGAGTCAGCAGTGTGGTAACAGTGAGAACAATTAATCAAGGGAACAGTTTGCCTCTCAAAGTTGTGGCATCTCCATCACTGGAGGTTTTCAAGAAAAGATTGGACAACCATTTGTCTGGGATGATATAAGGACTCCTGCCTTTGGTAAGGGTTTGGACTACAAGACTACAAGGTCCCCCCCAACCCTATGATTCTAAATACCCCATGGAATTAGGGTGGAGTCAGTCTGACATGTTTTCAATGTCCCCCCCCCGCCCTTTCATGGGCTTCAGTTATGCTTTCGTTGTTGTAATTATTCTGTATAGGGCCAACTCCATATCTCTCTATACAGTGACTGGGAACAGAGAAAGAAGAGGCAGGATAGGGACAGAAAGTATCATCTACAATGTTTTCTACCAGCTGAAGAATGCTCAGTCAAGAGGAAAGACCCTTAGGTAGTCATTGAGGATGATGTCAGTCAAATTAAAGATGACAAGCTTCAGAGAATACAGGGATATTCTGGTCACAATTTTGTCAATGACAAGTAAGCATAAAAGTTGGTGCAATGACATCCAGAGGTTTTTATTGTCAAGCTCATCCTGATAAAAACAGCACTGGAACTATAAGCACTGCCCATTCTTGGTACCTGTGTGATACTGCAGTTCATGCAGAAAAGGGCCAGGGCTTGCCATGAGGTCACTTATATCACTACTTGTATCATCCAGGGTGCCTATAGAACAGTGGAAAGACGATTGAAGAGTGAAAGGAAGGATGATCTCTTATTGTTCACCCTGGAAATTAAAGGAAGTGCGTTGTTCCCCTTGGAACGAAAGAAAATGGAGAAATATTTCACTTTAGGATTCTGTTAGCATTTTGCTAAAATTTGTTGACTTTGTGTGTCCGGGGAAGAGAAGAAAGATCGTTTCCATGAACCTGAATGAGAATTATTGTTAAAATGGCAGAAGAAATTTTCAACAGCGCACTAAAACAAATAGTCTGGGTAGCTTGATAAAGGCAGTGCCATGTGTCGTCTGTTTTTTATGGCATTCAAACTGACCCAGCAGGGATGGTTTAGAAATAACAAATCCTGGGCATTGCACGTTTAAATTCTTTACTTCCTTTCCAGATTCTTATCAATGTACCCCAATTCCTGGTTCTGTTTTCTTTTTACCTTAAAAAAAAAAGATATGCCAGATATGTCTGACCTAATGAAATATATATTAATAGCACAAAACTTTATTTGAAGTGCAAAACTGTGTCGGAAAACAAAAGCAAAATTCCTGATAAAACCTTGGCAACCGTTTCCCATCTAGTTGACTGCTTTGTCTTATATCCAAATACCACCAACTCTCACTGGATTTATCAGCCAAATATATATTATTTCCATCCCTTGTATATTTTCTATTTAGAGAATAGAGAAATTGAGCATGTACATTGCTAAAAATGATTTACTTATCCAACTTATTTTTCATGTTCCACCAGACACTACCAGGATTAGAGCTCATGTATACACTCTATGAAGGAAGGTCAATTAACAAAGTGGTATTTAATCCTGAGAAAACATACATGGAACCAGCAATATCTTCTGGGGAATAAAAAACGTCAATGTGGCAGTTGCAATAGTGTGATTGAAACTCTGCTCCTGTGTTAATGACTTATGGATATACAAAGAAGTGGGGATTTGACTATGTTGCTGTGATGACCATCTTGAGTTTTTTGATCCAACCCCACTGCTGAAGATACCACTGATATGATTCTGGTATATCAGAATGCTCCTCATCAGAGCTGGTATTCAGCTGGTTCAGGAGAACTGGTATCTCCAACGATCAGTCGGCTCCGCCTACCCGCCCCCACTCTATTCTGTCCTTTATTTCCTGCTTTGTAGCTGATCTCAATCACGCGGCATAGCTGATTTCCCCCCTCTTGCTGTTCTACTTACCATTGCTGACTTGGAAGGTAAGCAGCTGAGCTTCTAAATGCTCCATTTTCAGCGCTGCATGCAAGCGCCTTAGGCGTGTGTGCACACACACCAAACCTGTTGTTAAAATGGCAGTATCCCACCACTACTCCTCATGTCCCCACAGCTCAGTCATAAACCTTATCTGAATATGTTAAGGGAAGCTCCATTTGCATTGCTGGTATAATAATGACATTAATGAGATTTGGGCAACAGTTGTTGAGACAATACATGCAAAAGATTTTGTACATTACTACTTCTTCTCAATTATTTTGCTTCATCTATTCTTTACTCTTCATTGTAACCATACCATAAATGAAAAAAAAATCATCTTTTTTTATAATTTGGAACTTCAGTTATTGCAGAAAATAGGACCGTTTTCCAAACCAGATGTTTTTTTTAATGTGTTAGAATATGTGGGAACATAAATCTCATTGTTCCTGGCCATCAGAAGATTGACTGTGCAGGTTGAAAATGACAAGAATGATAATTTCACAACTTGGAAGGCTCTCAAAAAAGGAATATTGGAATATGATATGCTTCAGTTACAATGATCTTTGATTAAACAAAGATGTTGGCATTAGAATGTGGTTTATGAGCTGTGATAGTTTCAACACATTGAGGATAACAAATTGGAGAAAGGTGTACTGTACAAAGATACAAAACTTTTGCTCTTATAAGAATTTCTAAAAATGAACTGCGAGGACATGTGCTTTATAGCACACTACAGTTATTTTAGTTAGACATTTGTAACCCATTATACCTTCTCTGCCATATTTCCTCACACCACTCATACATCTTCCTCCTTTTTAACAAGCATTGCTTCAGGAGTATGACATTTGTTTAACTTCATGATACTAAAAGTAACGATCAGCCATTATTTGATCACTGACAGAAGGTAATTGCCCATGATATTCCATCACAAGCCAACTTTGCAGCATTAGTCATGTATCAATACTACTCTGATACAGAAAAACCCTCCTGATGGTTACCAGCTTAGTATGGTGAAAGAACTCAGTGACTTCAGTGTTACTGAATGTGTTACTTCAGTGTTACCAAAACAATTGCAGGATCAGAAGCTCCTTGATCCTTACTGGCAAAGTTAAAAAGGGAGGAGGATATTAGAGTAACCCACAATTAGACAAGTTTGGGTATTAGAAGATAATACTTTTAGCTCAGAACACAGTCCTTATTAAAGGGGAAATATATTGAATTTGTATAAATATCACATGCATGAGATAAGGAGGTGATCTCAAAGCCAAAGGAAGTCTAGTCTGTGTTGAAAGAAGAATTCTTCACTTTACAATAATCCATACAGTTGGATCATAGAATGTGAGGAGCAGGGGTGGGTTCTAAATTTTTTTACTACTGGTTCTGTGGGCATGGCTTAATGGTCATGTGACAATTCTTTAGGATTTAGCAGAGGTACTGGTCTACCAGGCTTTTAATTGCTTGCAGAGCTGTACCGGTCTACTCATTTGTTTTTGGAGGCACTGGTCTACTCATTTATTTTTGCAGGCACTGGTTTATTCAATTGTTTTTGGAGGCCCTGGTCTACCACCACACTGCCTTTTAACACTGATCAGCTGTAGGGCGGCCCTTTGAAGCCCCGCGGCAAGAGTTTAAACAGTTTTTTTCCTTCTAGCCAATCAGCTGGGACTCAGGAGGCAGCAATAGATTGGGGGTGGGGCCAAATAAAAGGTAAGAATAACGCGGGGGGGGGGAAACCGGTTCGGTGATGATATATTGTCACCGCTACCGGCTTGGCAGAACCGGACCGAACCTGGAGGAACCCACCACTGGTGAGGAGCATGACCCAATGAAAACCTGAAATTGTCAAAACAGAAAGGAAATATACTAAGCTAAATGTTTTAGGAGTACTTAGATGGACCACTTCAGTGGGCTTGAGAGGGTTTTGGGAGGCATAGTTAATAGTTTTTTAATGGACTGAACTTATTTAGAAAAAAAATAGTCCAGAAAACAACTACAGGGATTAAATATATAGTGGCTGACAGAGGGGTGAGCATAGCTAAGGCCAAAGGAGCATGGTGGAGAGAAGCAGGAGGGAGGACAAAGTTGATAGATGTAACTGACAAGAGAAAGAAATCGCTAGCAAAGGGATTCAAAAGCTCCTGGAGAGATATGGAAATGAAGAAGAAAAGAGAACAATGAAGGAAAAGGTCATTGCTGACAAAGGTGGGAAAATGTAAGGGCAGGGGAAAGAATCTATTGATGTGGAGAACAAGTGCGGAGTTGGACGATACTTGGATAATGGAACAAATATTATTTACAGCATGTGAAGCTAGTCCTTTTGTTGTAGATTCCAAACGAAAAGATAAAATATGTTATTTTGTTTCTTAAAGTGAACCAAATTAAAACCAGCCTGCCTATTACTGCAGAACAGAGTTCTGGTTCAGGAATGATGATGATGATGATGAAGAATGCAGAAGACTTATCCGCTACAAAAAGCAGCCCATCTGAAATTCCAGATTTTGATCTCAAATCCAGGGACAACATTTCAAGAGTGCATAGGAAAAGACATTAAAAACAATTATTCAGGCTTTAGTGTATGCTCAAAATATTAAGGGCTTGGATCCAGAGAAAGAGAAGCATATCCATATGTCCACTGGCATCTGTTGCAAAACTGTCATGAAGAAAAATTGTGAAATGTGCATTGTGATGTCACAACATAAATCCCAGCCTTTTGTATTTCCATCTCAAAATTGGCTCCCAATATATAAGTCACAGGTTTTCTGATGTGACTCACCACGAACATTTCATCACTTAGCTCCTTTTGCCCTCCCCCAGTGGAGGTCAATGCCTATGTCTAGTGAATGGATAGACTGTCCTCCACATGGAAAAATCTTTATAACGTCTGCAAGTATCTTTAAGGAGAGAGATTGAAAACATGCACCACTGACCGCATATTTTTAAAGATTACTATTTTTTTAAAAATAAAAAGTATAATTGCCTTTAGTTTTCATTTGTGATTTTTGGCAAATTGTATTATTGTTCAAATTTCATTTCAAATAAGGACAAATGTATTTAAACCAGTGGAAATCCGTTGATCATAATTGGAAGCATTAATTCTAATAAAAATTCTCATGTTATATATGCCTAATTAGTGAGATTATAGTTTGTATTTTATAGAAACATTTGTTCATGGATACGTTCAACATGTTATAAGTGAGAGTATTTTGTTAAGCTGACAGCAACCCTACTAGGTAGACCAGAATGGGCCACAAATTCAAATGATTATAGGATATATTGTTACTATTTGAGACATGAGATCATATGAAAAAGGGGCAATAGCACTCAAAAAGGATTTTGCTAAATATAAATTTGGTTGTGGTCTGATACATTTATGCTTCATTTATCTGAAAGAGAACCAAAGGGGCTAGGAAAGAAGATCTTCCTAAAATTTCCCCAA
The DNA here is from genome assembly GCF_059756535.1 of Pantherophis guttatus. NCBI lineage: Eukaryota > Metazoa > Chordata > Lepidosauria > Squamata > Colubridae > Pantherophis > Pantherophis guttatus. Next base: position 167,916,845 of record NC_142064.1, read on the forward strand.
ATAGGAAAATATCTAAATTACTTTCAGAATAAGCTATCATAACCAGGAAAAATAGAGCATGAAAGTCTTTGGAAATAGAATGATATAAATATCATTTAATCAAATATTAAATGAAGGAAGGTGTGGAAACAAGGACATGGAAATGAGAGGGCTTCTCATAAAAATCAAAGAAAATGACTAGCTGTAGAAATAAGTTAACATAACTGTGGAAAAGATCTGATAGAAGAAATGTGTCAGAGAAAGTTACAAGGACTATACTGAATCCTTTTACAAATGGGATTATAGAGCTATTTGTAGGGGAAACTGATTTCACTAGAAAATGAGGTACCATGGATAATAGGCGACCTGCCAAGTATGAAAGCTCCGGGTAAAGATGAATTATTTACTGAACTATTTAAAATTACAGGAGAAGAAGCAGCTAAAATGTTAATTGTTATATATGAACAAATATGGAACATGATTGTGTGGTTTAGATCAGGGGTCTCCAACCCTGGCAACTTTAAGACTTGTGGACTTCAACTCCCAGAATTCTCAGCTGGCTGAGCAATTCTGGGAGTTGAAGTCCACAAGTCTTAAAGTTGCCAAGATTGGAGACCCCTGGGTTAGATCATTGTTTAGAACTTCAGTGTACATCGACACTGAAGTTTGGAAATGCAAGATAATGTGCAAATTACAAATCATTGCAGTATTTTCTAGGCAAGCAACGTTGCAGGATCCAATCTGGGTGTAGCAACTCTTCAGAATCCCTTTGCCAAGCAAAGGATTGTCCCATTTCTATTTAGTGCTGAAGAGTGCATGCACCAAAACTGCTATTCACAAAATGATTGGGGAAGTGGGCCGATCAGTCTACATCCAGTGACTGTTAAAGCATGTCTCCATCACATGTTTGCTACCTCAAGATGGGGCAAGGTGATTCTGCAAGGTCAGACTGAAGTTGCATATACTTATGAAATTCTTTAGTGATGCAATTTAGTAATTAATGACAATAGTAATTTGTTCTTGAATATAGTTCTACTCTTTGCAATCTTCTGGGTGATTAATTACGGGATTGTGTAAAGGTATGCAAGAGCAGCTGTATCTCTTAGCAAGCACATCTTAATTTTCCTCCAGCATTCTGAATCATGTAAATAGATGGGATAAGTTAATTTTATTTGTCAACTTTTTCCAGAAAGACCATATCTAAAGCAGCTAGGGAAAATTGTCTGTTTGCCTGCCTGCCTGCCTGCCCGCCCACTCTATCTATCTATCTATCTATCTATCTATCTATCTATCTATCTATCTATCTATCTATCTATCTATCTATCTATCTATCTATCTATCATCCATTCTCTCTCCCCACCTCTCCCTCCCCTCTCTAGTTGCCTGTGTCAAATCAAATGACTCTCTTCCTATCTATGAATCTATTGGATGCAAATATTTGAAAATTCCAGCTTCTGTGCTGAATATAGAACAGAAATGAATCATTCTTTGGCCATGGATTCCATGTGACCCTGGACCCCTTGAATTTGTCCAAAATCACATGGTCAAAATTTGGCAGCCCGCTATCAAAATTTGATAGTGCGCTTTTCAGAGTTTATTTAATAAACAAAATACATGCATTACTCATCCAAGAGAGTTTTGCTCCTTCAAAATATAAACAAACAAGCCTAAATCAGAGCAAGCAGGCAGGAGCAAATTAGTCCTGCTCTTTGGAGAGACTGGTTCAAAACTGCCATTACTGAATTCTGTGAAGTTTATGTGAATTGGATAGTCAGCTTCGCAGTTGATAGATACTTGAGCAGGCACTCATTGACTGTGCTCCTATAACTACCATAATGGGTTTCATGAGTAAAACTTTTGTGTCATGCAAGTATCAACCCTCCCACCCCCAAAAGCAATGGAGTTAGACATACCATCCCTTATGTCAGGATTTTTGTTTTCTTCACTGAAGTAACAATCCACTTGAACAGGAAAAGACAGTGTCTCCAAATATATGTGATTGGAATCATAGTCGTGGTGGTTGTGGAGTTGTGTAACTGCCACAATCAGAAGGAATAGGGAAGTGCACACTTGATCATCTGAGAAAATTGCCCTACTTAAAAGAGAAAAGACTTTGCCTGAAAGCATACAAAGAAAAATACAGATAATCCTCAATTTACAACAGTTTTGTTTCGTGACCTTCAACGTTACAACAGCACTGAAAAAAGTGACTTATGATTGTTTTTCACAGTTACGACCTTTCCAGCAACCTCATGATCACGTGATCAAAATGCAGATGCTTGGCAATGGGTTCATATTTATGATTGTTGCTGTGTCCCAAGATTATTTTGTGACCTTCTGACAAGCAAAATCAACGGGGAAGCCAGGTTCACTTAACAACTGGGTTACTAACTAATCAACTGCAGTGATTCACTTAACAACCGAGGTAAGAAAGGACATAAAATGAGGCAAAATTCACTGAGCAGATGTCTCATTTAACAACAAACATTTGGAGCTCAATTGTGATTGTAAGTCGAGGACTACTTGTATTGCTGGCCAACAGCACCTGAAAACACTGGGTGACTTGTACAGTTACTAAGGATCATCCCTATGATGAATAAACATGCTATTGATTTGCACTCTTATATGGACTCAGAAAAACAGAAGGAAGCAAAGGCATCTATTGGGCAATGGTAGTGGTGGTGGATGAGTATCATGGCCTTTTACACAAACAAACAATGTAAATTCCATACTTGCATCATCAGGAATGGAGAGGCATGTCTCAGGGGTTACCTAGTTTAAATATCTCAAAGCTTGGGTGCTTCTGGTCTGGTCTGTTAGGACACTTCATGGCAGTGGTGAAATCCAATTTTTTTTTACTACTGGTTCTGTGGGTGTGGCTTGGTGGGTGTGGCAGGGGAAGGATATTGCAAAATCTCCATTCCCACCCCATTCTGGAGCCAGCCAGAGGTGGTATTTGCCAGTTCTCTGAACTACTCAAAATTTCTGCTACAGGTTCTCCGAACTGCTCAAAATTTCCACTACCAGTTCTCCAGAACCTGTCAGAACCTGCTGGATTTCACCCCTGCTTCATGGGTTGCTTGGCTGGAATAGCACTTAGACTTATATACTGCTTCACAGGGCTTTATAGCCCTCTGAAAGTGGTTTACAGAGTCAGCATATTGCCCCCAACAATCTGGGTCCTCATTTTACCAACCTCGGAATGATGGAAGGCTGAGTCAACCTTGAGCCCATGAGAATTGAACTGCCAAACTGCTGGCAACTGGCAGTCAGCAGAAGTAGCCTGCAGTACTGCATTCTAACCACAGCGCTGCCACAGTTTAGTGATTTGTTGCAAGCTAAGCCTTCTTGCATATCTGAATTTCTACGGAGACAAGTCCTTTGAATTTAATTGGTGCATGGGAGAAACATAGATAATTACTAACATCTAGGGTTCCTTCTCTTTTGGCTGCTTCCCAACACTTTGCTGTGGATTGTTTAGCTAAAATGCCAATGTGATACCAGTTAAAAATAAATTAAATCCAAGTATGCCTAAAAGTGAACATAATAGTAGGCTGGGAGTCAACAAGAAATGTGCATAACCAGGTTTAATTCTAAGTAGACACATGTAGGATTGCACATTAATAGTAGCAAAAGAAAGGATCATTAAATGGCAATCAGGAAACTTATATGTCTGATACAGATTAACAGTAGTCCTTTCCTTTAAGAACTTGTAAATTGATATTTCATCAGTACTGGAAAGATTTCAGTTATCCACAGTTCGTCCAAATTCATCAGTGACTGCTTGGCAAGACAGCTGGAAATTTCAAAAATTATTCTTTAATACAGTTTCCACTCATTTTGGGGGAATTGGCCAAGCTGCAACTCTTTATACATTTCAGCTTCAGGTACCAGCCAAAGCCACAGAGTTGGTTAGAGGCATGGAAAAAAATGTTAAAAGCAGAGCAAGGTTGCTGTTTTTAAAACAGAGCATGTTGAATCTTTGGGGGAAGAACTGGGTTCACATTTAAAACTGGCTCATTTTTGGACTTCACTGGTAGAATCAGATCTAGGGTTACAATGAACTCTGCAGGAGGAAGATGTTTGTGCAGCCAAATTGCTACTTGACCTCAGAGCTGGGATGGATTTCTCAATGAATATCCACGTGGAAATTTAATTTTACCAGTCCCATAAAGAAGGGGTTTTGGAAGGGGGATAAGGGGGTTGTATTGCTTTCTAGCCATCCAGGAACAGACAGATGTAATTCCTTCTAAGGCTGTATCTAACCTACAAGGATCATTTCTTTCCTTTTGGAAACTGATACTTTTTCTTGGCAGCAATTCAAATGCTGCTCTGATTCTCTAATCCCACCCCAAAGAATACAAAGTGAGGTGATTTGGTTGGGTGAAAGAAGAGAATCAGAATCACTGCAACTTTGTTGTTGTTTTTAAATAGAAATTCCTAGACCAATCCCTGGTTTCCCACAGTGGCTATCCAGAAAGGAAGCCCACAAGCATGACACGAGATCAATATCCTTCTCTGATATTCTGTCCAAAGCATAGCCAGTATGCTCTGAAGCTGCAGGCAATGATCACCCAATTGAATAAGATATACACAACATAAATCTTGAACAAATCAGACAGGCCGAAGCATTGCTAATTCAGAATGATTTGTGTCGAATATTCATGACTAATAGGTAACATGTGGTGACGTTACTGGTGACTTTTACATATTGGTGTGATGCTATTAGGGTACCATATTTGCTCTATAAACATCTAGACAATGACTCAGTAGACGCAAAAATGGTGGTTTCCTTTTGGTTGGCTGGAGTTTTTGCAGGATTTGGTAGCCTTAAGTGAATTGTGTCAATTGGTAGTGGTTGAAATAACTCCTTCTCTTCGCATTAACTGGATTTTTTTTCCCAACTGGATCTTCATAGCCATTCTACTAAGAATGATGTAACATGCCAACACCCTTCCCTCTTTTCTTGGAATGAAACATTGCATGGGAGAAATGTTTTAAAGTCTCATCCAAATGCTGAGCTAAGGCTGAAAGCTTCTACTATCTGTTCTTAATCTGATACAATGGGATATGAGGGTTGTGAGCGCTGAAGTTCAGCATATATGAAGGAGAAGAGAGTTTAGAAAAGTCTGGGATAACAAATTACATTTTTGCACTAAGTGGGGGACTTTTTAGAATTTTGCAGAACAAACAAACAAATAAAAGTCTACCCTATACTAGATAGCTACCATCCCACCTTATGTCTTTGGGATCATGTTTAAAAGATGAAAAAAGTACCCCAAAATTCCTTATGATCCACACTGGCCAAGGAAACTGGACAGTGTGTGTCAGGGTAAAATCCAGCAGGTTCTGACAGGTTCTGGAGAACCAGTAGCGGAAATTTTGAGTAGTTCAGAGAACCGCAAATACCACCTCTCGCTGGCCCCAGAGTGGGGAGGAAGTGGAAATTTTGCAGTATTCTTCCCCTGCCACGCCCACCAAGCCATGCCCACCAAGCCATACCACGCCCACCAAGCCACACCTACAGAACCGGTAGTAAAAAAAATTGGATTTCACCACTGGTGTGTGTCTATCTGAAGACAACAGTGCATATTAGAAAAATACATGGGGACACATAATGAAAAACCTATATCAGCTAGTTCAATTATTATTTTCTAATTTTATATCTTCTTTTCACAGAAATAGTTAATTCAATAATATGGTTTTGTACTTTATTTGAATAACTGAATACTAAGCAATTCTTAGCCCTTGGTGCATGTTACAGGCCAACATTTCTTCCTATACTCCAAAGTTTGTCAGCTGTCCTCACTGCTGGACAAGGAATGCACATGCTGATAATTTGATCTAATTATCACTCCCTTAGCCTGTGGCTGCCATGTCAAGAGCTCTCCTTGCTAAGGTCCATTCTCTGCATGCTTGGAGTGTTTGCAAGACCTTCTGCAATGGAAAGTGAAAAGGAAAGAACTTTCACAGGGACAATTAAGCTCTGGAATGTAGAGCAGGGCAAAGATCTATATCAAGGCCCTTGGGGATAATGGGCAATACCAAATCACCCTTGCAGAATTATGGAGATGTGAAAGAAGGCATAGCCCCCTCAGGAAGAAAAATGAGGGTTTGTGCTGAGTATTCATGATTAATAAGCAGAATGTGATGACATTGCTGGTGACTTCTATACATTGGAGTCATAAGAAGTATTTTATGCTGCCATATTTGGACAAAAAACAAAATCTAGATGATGACTTAAATAGAAGTAAAAAGTAGTAAAAAATCTGGTGATCTGGAGATTTCTGGGGGGGAAATCTGGGGGGGGGGATTTTTTGCAGACCAGATTTGGTCTAATTCAATTTTTTGTTTTAGGATTTTATTCCAGTCTTTAAAAAGTCTGATAAAATAATCACAGTTATGAAACTCCTACCAATGTGGGAAAAGAGAAAGGACTAGCAAGAGCTTATGCAGCATCAGTCAACGCAAGACAGATAGTAGATGTAAAATATTCCCACTGCATGCAAAATATTAATTGAAAGTAGATGGCCTTAACTAAGATTTCTGTTTTCTGGGCACTTTTGCCCAGAAACAAATAATTCCCTCAGCACTGTCAAACTATTTACTAAATCTGCACTACTATTAATCTTCTCATCTTCTCATCGTTCCCATCACCCATCTCCTCCCAGTTATGACTGTATGACTGTAACCTTGTTGCTGGTATCCTTACGATTTATATTGATATTGTTTCCTGATTGCTTATTTGTTCCCTATGACTATCATTAAGTGTTGTACCTTATGATTCTTGATGAATGTATCTTTTCTTTTATGTACACTGAGAGCATATGCACCAAAACAAATTCCTTGTGTGTCCAATCACACTTGGCCAATAAAAATTCTATTCTATTCTATTCTATTCTATTCTATTCTATTCTATTCTATTCTATTCTATTCTATTCTATTCTATTCTATTCTATTCTATTCTATTCTATTCTATTCTATTCTATTCTATTCTATTCTACATCGTATCAAGGGCATACATTGGTTAACTGCAGTGATAATAGTAACGCGAAAGCACAAATGCTATATAAATGAATACACTTTCGCAGCAAGGGGGAAAATGATCTCATTACAAGAAAGTGAAGAGAAGTTCAACAATCCTGAAGGTAGGATGGTGCAGATGCATCAGTGGAGAGCTTTTTCTGATGAGGCCTAATTCCATACTGCTGCCAATGAGAGAGGGGGCGATTCCAGATGTGAAACAAAACAATTAAGCCTCACCCACCACCTGGCTTGGTTGGTGAGCATCAGAAGGGCTTTGAAAGTAGCAGGGGGTGTGCTGTTTCATTCCCCCGCTATTTAGGATTGCTAAGTGAATCACATGTGGAGAGAATGCTGCTTTCCAGATGTAGACATAAGCTCCACCCTCTCCATTCTTTGAAGCAGTTAATCTGTGCTTCAGAAAGGGGTGGGTGGACGGGGGTAGGGAACGAAAGCTTTCTTTAGGCATATATTGCTCACATGTGTTGAAATGGTGAAATTGCTTCCTGCAAACTCAAACACTGATGAGGAAATTGTCATATAGTATTATCGTTACAGCCCTACAAGATTGTGAAGTTGCACTCCTTAAGTTAATCAAGTTTATTGGCTGCTCTAAGCCTGGCTCTGTTGCAATGGTTAAGTTTTTGCCAGTGAGGAGAAAGTTGGATAAATGGTAGATAAATTAGCCATGGTGTGTTCACTCAGCAAATGGCTTCTGTCCATTTTCAGATCATGTAATAAGCTTTCTTGGACAGCTGGAATGTTGGCTAAGATCCTTTGCGCTAAAATGCAAAACATCAGCATTGTGAGCTTTTGACATTTCATCCACAAATCCTGAATAGCAAATGGCAGCTGATGCCGAAAGAACTCTATGCAGCAGGCCGTAGCTTTCAGCTTTAAGAGAGTTTCAAAGAAAACAGAACAGAGGTTCCTGACTCGAGCCACAATAAAATACTAAAGTAGAAAAAAGGGGAGCTAAACCATGAATATATAAACAGTGGAGAGCTGTGTGTAAAGAAACTATATATTAATCTTTTCTCAACATTCATTGCTTTGAAATTTCCCATCAGGAGGAAAAACTCTGTCTGGAATATAATACCATTGTAACACAGAAAGGATGCAAGTTGATCTTTATGGATCACAAAGAAAACTTCTCAGATGGGCCTTCACATTGGTAAGAGAGCTTAAATCCTGATCCCTCCTCCAAGGTGACTCAGGGCAGGCATAATAAAAAACATTCTATGAATTAGAACCCACTGCAGCAGGCCTGAACTCTATGGGAGTCTTCTTAGTCACCCAAGATATCCCTTACCGACATTCCAGTGTGGCCTTTATCTCAGGAGAGACCGCCTCTCCCTCCATCATTTGAAATTGCAATAGCATTCCTTCATTTCTTCTCATAGGACACCCACAGGTACACAATCCTCAAAATCTGCAATACCTGGGTTGCAATTTTCCAGGTGACTGCTTGGTAGTACAAAGGGGATGTCCTGTTTTTTCTTGGCTGCCATCAAGTGGTTACCTGGATCCTTGCAGCTTTTATGTAGGATACCTATTCTTCTCTTGTCCCTCTTCTTTTCACCAGCAGGAGCAGGAAGAAAATGAAAGAGGAAAGCAGTGCCAGGGAGCTGCCAAGGATTCCAAGAGTAGAGCTCCCCTTCCAGGTTCTGCTTCTCCTGTAGAGGTGACAGTTGATTTGGAAATCGCAGTAGAAGGAGACAACAATTGCTGCAGCAGAATTGGTATCCTTCCTTCCTTCCTTCCTTCCTTCCTTCCTTCCTTCCTTCCTTCCTTCCTTCCTTCCTTCCTCCCTCCCTCCCTCCCTCCCTCCCTCCCTCCCTTCTTCCTTCTTTCCTTCCTTCTTTCCTTCTTTCCTTCCTCACTCCCTCCCTCCCTTCTTTCTTCCCTTCCCTCTTTCTCCTCATTTTTCCTCCTGTCCTTCCATCCTTCTTTCTGTGCTTCTGTCTTCGTCTGCTGTCCTTGACTGCCATGGTTCCAGATGCAACCCCATATTTGGGCCTCAGGATTTGGGCTGGAAAACTCTGGACAACCACTAACTATGCAGATGGCAATTTTGTGCCATCTAAAAGTGTCCAATGTTTTGCAGCCCAAATGCATTGAGACATGAGATATGTTGAAGGAGTGAGTCAAAGAGCAGTCAGCTGGGCATACTGCAAGCTTCAAGGCAGCTGCCTCGCCTGTCTTCACTTTATGTATGTCCACTGAAAGCATCATAATTAATCCAAAATAAATGCAAATGTACCACAAGAGAATCCAAACAAGATAGAAAAATCAGTAAACGAACTGCAACAATGCATCAGCATGTAGATCTCAAGACGAAATAACAACAAAATTTTGTATTTTCCTAAAGGCATTTTTTTTTTGAAAAAATGTAAATGGACTACGATCTGTGAAAATTTAAGCAGTAATAAATTAATTAGTTTTTGTACACAAGAGTCTTTACTGTTTCTGCAGCAGAGAAAACACCTTGCTGAAATTTGGGTTATTGCAACAGGCCTGAAGAAATCCAAATGACCATTGGATGGCAGCAAGGAGATGCAGAACATTATTTTTACTGTCACCTTGTGGTCACCAGGATTTGGACACGAGAATCAAGTGTCCACCATCTCTTCACTCAAAGAAGCAGGCCAGAACTGGTAGCTCACCAGTTGTATATGAAAAGCCATTGTATTGTAGAAAAAAAAAATCATTTTTTTCCCCAGCCCACAGAATCTAAATCTTACATTTATTATGGCTACTGTTGTTTTAATAGGGCTCTTTCCTTAGATTTTCTGAAGTGAAACAAAGAGGCAGGTTGGACAGCAAGAAGTAGTTGTTTAACTGTCCAGATGATGCTTTGGTGATATCTCAGTAAATTCTGCTTTTAGCTGGGATTACCTAATTGAGGCAAATTAGGAGATTCTGCCGTTAGCTTCAGGTCTGTAAATCAGAATTTGAAAGGCAATATGGAGTGGCTGAAAAATAATATCAATGAAAAAGAAAAACCCTTAAACAGCCTCAGTTGCTTCATGTTCAACATCAATGAAAAGACATTCTGATATATATGTATAGAGATTCCATTAAATTATACAGGATTTCAACTCATTGGATGAGTGTCTATCCATATACCATATTTTTCAGAGTATAAAATGCTCCGGACTATAAGACACACTTACCTTTTTTTGGGAGGAAAACAAAATGTACGCTAGTGCATGGATACGGGAAATAATATGAAATTTTACCATTTAAAATTTTGTTTTAAGTTTTTTTCTTTGCAGAGATTGGTATTGTAATCAGAATCAGTAAATTATTCAGCATGCAATCTGTTAGATGTAAAGCTCCCGCCCTCTCTCTTTATTTTCCTTCAGGTAACATTTTAATTAAGTTAGTGAAATGCTTTTTAAATTCCAGCTAATTGTTGATTCTAGACAGAAATTTTACAACAAAAGGACACAAAGAAGAAAATAAGACCATAAAACACTCACAATAACTCTGCCCTGCCTCCCAGTTTGCCTCATTGCAGCAAACAGCCTGCTTTAGTTTCATTTTCGTTTTCAGCACAAGAAAAAAAATATCTGCCTCCCAGCAATTTGCCTACTTGCAGCAAGCAGCGGAGGCCCCCCGTGGCAATAGGCAATGGCAATCCCTGCAGCCTGAAACAGCTGAGGGTCAGGAGGCCGATCCAAGGACAATCAACTGCTTGTGCTAATTAGGCTGTGCTGAAGCTGAAATGGGCTGTTTTGCTGTTTGTTGCTTGCTGCAAGGAGGTAAATTGCTGGGAGGCAGAGGCCAAAGGGTGGGGGCCGGTGGATGGGCCGGGCTACATTCAGAGTATAAGACGCACCCAAATTTTCATCCTCTTTTGGGGAGGGGAGGGTGTCTTATACTCTGGAAAATATGGTACCTCTAAATATCTACCTTTGCCTGTGTCATGCCTCATGTCTTAACATGATTGCTGAATGTGTACAGTTAGCTCATATCCTGGTAGACCTAGTAGAGATTTTAAGATTTGGGTGGATGCTAAAATCTTCACTAGTTCTCCCCCACCTTGTAAACATTTTAAATTATAGGATGGTGATCATGGAGCAAAACTTAGAAGAAAGAATGATCACGAATCCATCTAGTTGCAAATGAGGTACATTGGTAGACATGCATGTAACTCTTCAAAACATTTCAATGGCGATCTATCCCTTGCCTCTTTTGTCCCAGAGATTTCTCCCAGAGCTCCTCTGAAATTCTGTGCTATATGCTTGCCCTTCCAATTACAGTTTCCAGATTGTTATTCATTACCTGCCCTGTCTGCAAGGCTAGTTTTACTGCTGAAAAGTCTTGTGAAAGTGGAGCCCCCCACCTATTCATAAAATGGCTCAAAGCCCGCCCCTCCCAAACGAAAAACAGCCAACTCCAATTAAATGTTGGGGTCCTGGCTCAGCCCTGTGGAGAGACGGAACCTTCCCCGTCTTGATTCAGAGCCTGTGGAGCAGCCCTGTTGGTCTCCAGAGAGTTGTCATGGTTATTCTGCAAAGAGCTGATGTCATCCTCCTTTATGTAGCAGCAAGATCTTTTCAGCTGATCAACTCTGGGGGAGAACGGTTTCAAATGTGAAGACATCCAGAATCTCAATCCTTGAAATGGCAATTGCAAGGAAAACCAATAAAAGGAAGGAGGGGAAGCAAGAGGGTGAAATAAAAGATGGGAATCGGATGGACTCTCAGGCTGAGCAAAAACTGATGGGAAAGAAATGCGACAGACACCAAAGCTCTCGCTGGTAACAATGATAAGACTGATAGCAGAAAAAGAATGAAATCAGTAAGGAAGCTTATTGAAGTAGATGAATAGGCCTGGAGAGAAAAGCAGTCAAAATTATACAAAAGCAGGAGAAAAATGAAGGAATAAGCTGTTTGCGTTGTGACTTAGGAACTGAAAAGTAGGATAAGCATCTCAGGCTTTAAATGCATTCCAAATAGTCAGTGTCATATGTCTAATGTTGACAGCTGACATTCATCTATCCGTTGATTAAACAATGCACAAGACCCAACAGTTAGCAAGATGCAACACTTACTCATTTATGGCCATATTCTAAACCCCCTTATTCATATTAATTAGCATTTTAATCCTTCAATGGGCACATTAAAATAGATGCCAGTCTGACAAAGCTACTTTGTTTAGGGTGAAAAGGGATGCAAAACATGCCCCTTCTGGGTTCTGCAAAATGAAATGCTTTTCACTGAAATGCAGTCAGAGATTCGGTAGTGTAAATCAAAGAGTGCAGATACATAAGAGATGGTAGTTTTAGGGCTTCTGTAACATTTCAGAATGTACTTATCATATACTGGAACCAAACTTCAGAGCTATTTCCATAGACAATCAGGTTTGCCTTGCAGCTCAATGTTTTGTAATACGCAGCCCAATCTATTCTGAAGGACCTTCTGAAATAGGACACTTCTCAGCATATTATCCAAGATCTGGCACTTGAATAAGTCTGAAGAATTGAATCAGAGACATGACTTGAATTTATATTCTATCACTGAGTTATGCTCAATGAACATCAATATATTAGGCTTGCATTTGCCATCACTAGTTAGAGTTGAATCTATGACTTCATGAATGGTGATATATTTGGGTTATGTGCCATCAAGTCAGCATCACCTTTTGGCAACCACAGAAATAGATTTCCACTAGGAAGATCTGCCTCCTATCTGGGCTTTCAGGTCTTTTATCAGAACATTAATCACTGCTATGATTGAGCCCATCAACCCTGCATTAGGCTGTCCTCTTTTCTTTCTTTCTGCTTGTCCCAGAATTATAGACTTCTCAAGAGAGCTAGATAGTTGCATATTGTGGCCAAAAGTATGACAATTTGAGCCAGGTCATTTGTGCCTCAAGTGAGAACTCTGACTTGATTCAATGAACCATTTGTTTATTTTCTATCCATGGTATTCTCAACAACCTTCTTTTTCTATTTTGCTTCTTCAAAGTCCAAGCAGAGATATTTTATAGTCCTGTTTTTGGAGACAGGGAAAATTGCCTAAAACATCTTGCGGGTTAGACTTTGCCTAGAAATAGCCAAACTATTTCATTTGAAAGATGGAATTGTATCTGAAGGAACAGCCCATTTTTCCTATGTAACTTTCTCTAATCATGGGTTAGTTTGATTCTAAGCTCCTCAGTAAACAGCTGGACTCTAGTCTGAGGACATTAATAAGAAATTCAAGCTGAATTCTGATCTCTTTGCCCTGAGCTTCTGCTTTAAACTGGGTCATATCCAGGAAACTGACAAAAATATCTCTGCCACGATCATTCACTATCCCACACTTGTGCTTCAAAATAGACTCCTGTGTTTTTGTTTGCTTGCCTACAAGACTTCTCTCCCTGCCCCTTGAATTCTTGCACTTCTTATTTGTATGAATTTATCACTCCCTTGATCCCAAAATAGCTCCGTTATTTTGGGACATCTTTGGAACACTCAAGTGTCTGGAGGAATGCAGTTGTGGGCAATCCAAGGCCATTGATCATAAAACTGAACTCAGGCCACAGAAGAAGCTGTTGGAAAAGTTCAACATAACTTTCAAGTGGCATAATAACCCGATTATGTATGTGTGTATGTGAGCCTATCCTTGTGTTATCAAGCTATCCCAAAAGTGTTCCTTCATCATTTTGAGCACCCAAAAGGATTGAAAACATTGAGCTCATTCATTTTCACAGAAAAATAAGGTCAGCCTGGCTGGATATATTTGTGTAATACCCCCTTCTCCATTTTTGTAAATTTGTGTACATTGCTGTGCCTGCCTAAGGTCAGGATCCAGAAAATTTAAGGAAACCAAATCTCCTGGATTCTGATTCATTAGCCTCCTTTGATGATTCATTACTCAGTACTCAGTACGTTATTTCTTTTTTTAGTCTTTGTTTTCTTGGTAAGATAGTTTTATTGTGATTTATTTAATATAATGTTTGTGGATTAGCAAAACTTGAACCTGGTAACATTTAAAAATTTGAGTCATATGATGATGAACCTTCTGCATGAAAGGGGTGGCTGGAGCAACAGATCACTGCTAACTGAAAGGAAAAGGGTTTGATGAGACTACGAATAAGAGACAATGATTTCCTTAAGGAGTTTATTTATTCATTTATTTATTTATTTATTTATTCATGGCTGAGGCAGGACAGGTGGATGATGAACCACTCATTGGCACAGCAGTAAGATCTTTTAAAGTTGACAACATTCCATTATTGATCAGTGGTTGTGAGCCAGTAGTGGGTTGCCCCTGGTTCGGACCAGTTCGCAAGAACCGGTAGTAAAACTGGCAGGAGGCTCCACCCACTGACCCAGACATCATCCTGTTGTGAGGATGATGTCCACCCCTGTTGTGAGCCCAGGAGTGTATAGCAAAGAGACTTGGCCTTACTCTCAACGACAATCCATGAAAACAAGTATATAAAGTATATAAAAAAACCATGGTGACACAGTGGTTAGAATGCAGTATTGCAGGCTACTTCTGCTGACTGCTGACTGCAACAGTTTGGCAGTTCGATTCTTACCAGCTCAAAGTTGACTCAGCCTTCCATCCTTTCATGGTGAGTAAAATGAGGACCCAGATTGTTGGGGGTAATATGCTGACTCCATAAACCACTAAGAGAGTACTGTAAAGCACTATGGAACAGTATATAAGTCTAAGTGCTATTGCTATTGCTGTATATTGGTCCATTCTTTAAATTTCTTATTGAAGTGGGAGAATTAGTTAAAGACTTAGAGCACTCTCATGCAATCACTTTGACCATGTTCTCTCTCTCTCCCCCCCCCTCTCTCACACACAGAGCTACTGGAACAGTTATATATATATATTTGCAAATCAACAGTGCTTGCCAAGCACCAATGAACAATCACAGCTTGAATTTCCTGGTTAATTATCCAGGTAGAAATATCTCAATAAACAAACAAAAACAAAAAACACCCCTTCCCCAACAAACAACCTAGCAATCAGGGAAGATCTTTACAATAGCAAACAAGCTTATACCCTGTCCTATTTCTTGTGGCTCAGTTACCCCACCATGGTTCTACCACCATGCTGAACTTCTGGGATTTGGAAAGACAGAAAGCAAGTCATCTCTGAGGACTATTAAAACTATCCTGTGCAATCCAGTTTAAAGCTATACTGGCCTAAAATCAAGAGTGTTCTTACAAAAAGTTTTGTTTGTGCAGGAAGTAGGAATCAGATCACATATGACGCTAAGTGTCCAGATGAGCATCAGGTGATTAGAGATGTAGACTGTTGAATAATCTGATAGAGGACCACAGTGATTAAGTTCACAGCTAGTTCATAGCAACATAGCTAAACAATCCTTATTTTATTTAGCTAGGAGCATCCATGAGGGGAAAGGGTGACAAAAAGGTAAAGATGGCATTTATGATTACACTGATCTACAAAGAAAAAGCCTTGGAAATGAAAGTAGCTTAATTTTATCAGAATTGGGTCACTAATAAAGGGAAATTATGTCCTGAATATTAATTGGCTCCAGTTTCCAAGATACAGCTTCAGGTCAAAATTGCATCAAAATAATTCAACATTACGAGGGGGATGTGCGATTATGCTCCATAACCTTTCTGCAAAATGTGATATAGCAGTGAGAATGGTGCCACACCAATCATTATAAATTTATCTTTTTATTGACACCAATAACATAACTTTCTATTCATTTATGTGTTTTTCATGTAACATTTTCATGCTTTTTGCATTAAAAACTCGCAAGTGCTAACATCAGATTAAATGACAAGGTTCCATCTTTATTCGGTATCTAAACTGTGCTTTTTTGGCTTTTCTCTTGTGAACTGCAGTAGGATCCTCCCTGGGGAGATTCCAGCAGTAATTGGCCAGCATGGACGGACTCCATTTCCCTTGGTGTCTTTTCTCCATGCCTGCCATATCCTGGTGGAATCTCTCCCCATGCTCATCAGTCACTGCCCCACAGTTCAAAGGGAAATAGTTTCAATACTGTAGGTGGGAGGGGTAGATATGGCGGGAGCAGGGGGCCATATCGTGTTAGGGGAGTGCGCACTCGCTGTCTACGAGCGGTGGCGTGCTCCGGCCCCCAAGGCTCTACTCGCTCCTCAGGTTGCATAGACCCTCAGGACCCAGGCCTTCGGCTGATGCTGTGCAATGCCAGGTCCGTAGTAAATAAAGCCCCCCTCATCTGTGATCTTGTTCAGGAGGGGGGTGCGGACCTGGCAGGTATTACGGAGACCTGGTTGGGCCAGGAGGGGGGGTTCCCCTTGTTGAAATGTGCCCGCCAGGTTTCCAAGCATTCCATCAGCCGAGGTCACAGGGGAGGGGTGGGGGGGGTAGCGGTTATCATTAAAGAAGGTCTGAGACCGAGGGAGGCCACTGTTCCTCAGACGGCCGGCTGTGAATCCCTTTTTGTGAAATGGGGTCATGGGGTTCAGATGGGTTTGCTGATCACGTACCTGGCTCCCTGCCACGTGGCAACAGCCCTGCCCGAGCTACTCAACGTCATCGCCGCGGTGGCGGTTGATACCCCTAAGCTTATGGTTATGGGGGATTTCAACCTGCCGTCCGTGGGTGAGACGTCAGAGATGGCTCGGGAGTTCATGGCTTCCATGACAGCTATGGACCTGACCCAGTTAATTCATGGCCCTACCCACACAGGGGGAAACACGCTGGATCTGGTTTTTGTCTCTGGACAGTGGTTGAGGGATCTTGATATAGGGGATATAGTTACTGAACCCTTGTCATGGTCAGATCACTCTCTCCTTCGTCTCGACTTTCAAACCGCTGCACCCCGCCGCAGGGAGGCGGAGCCGGTCAGATGGTTCCGCCCCAGGCGCCTGATGGAACCTGACAGATTCCAGACGGAGCTTGGGCCATTTCCTGAGGTTCTGGCACACGCCTCGACTGGAGACCTGGTGGCCGCCTGGGATAGGGCGGCTGCTGGTGCTCTGGATCGGGTCGTGCCTTTGCGGCCTCTGACCCGGCGCCGATCTCAATTGGCTCCTTGGTTTACCGAGGAGCTGAGGGAGTTGAAGCGCCGGAAAAGACGCCTAGAGAGTAGTTGGAGGGCCAGTCTTCTTGAATCTGACCGGACACTAGTAAGATCCCACATTAGGAATTACTTAGTGGCGATAAAAGCAGCGAAATGTAGTTATTTTGCTGCTCTTATTGCGTCATCAGATAATTGCCCGGCCGCCCTCTTTAGGGTGACCCGCTCCCTGCTCCACCAGGAAGCGCGGGAGGACCCCTTGGAGGGTAGAGCCGAGGATTTTGTTCAGTATCTGTATGACAAAATCACTCAGATTCGGGAAGACTTGGACTCCGACTGGGTAGTCTCAGGGGGAGAGACAGGGGCAGGTCTTGAGAATGTTATCTGGGATGAGTTTGATCCTGTGACCCCTGAGGACGTGGACAGGATTCTGGGTAGACTGAACGCGACCACTTGTTTATTGGACCCGTGTCCTTCCTGGTTAGTACTGGCTTCCCGGGAAGTGACACGAGGCTGGCTCCAGGGGATTATAAACGCTTCGCTGAGTGAGGGTGACTTTCCCGCCACCTTGAAAGAGGCGGTGGTGAGGCCTCTCCTCAAGAAGCCTTCCCTGGACCCGGCAATGTTGGTAAATTATCGTCCGGTCTCCAATCCTCGCTTTGTTGCGAAGGTTGTTGAGAGTGTGGTCGCGCAACAGCTCCCCCAGCACCTGGATGAAACGACGTATCTGGATCCGTTCCAGTCGGGCTTCAGGCCCGGGTACAGCACGGAAACGGCATTGGTCGCGTTGGTTGATGATCTCTGGAGGGCTCGGGACAGGGGGTGCTCTTCTGTCCTGGTCCTGTTAGATCTCTCAGCGGCTTTTGATACCATCGACCATGGTATCATGCTGCACCGGTTGGAAGAGTTGGGGGTGGGAGGCACTGTGTTGCGGTGGTTCTCCTCCTTTCTCTCTGACCGGTCGCAGTCTGTGTTGACAGGGGGACAGAGGTCGACCCCGAGGCCCCTCATATGTGGGGTGCCGCAAGGGTCGGTCCTCTCGCCTCTCCTGTTCAACATTTATGTGAAGCCGCTGGGCGAGATCATCCGTGGTTTTGGGGTGGAGTACCATCAGTACGCTGACGACACCCAGCTGTACATCTCCACCCCGGATCACCCCAACGATGCCCTTGAAGTGATGTCCCGGTGCCTGGAGGCCGTACGGATCTGGATGGGGAGGAACAGGCTCAGGCTCAACCCATCCAAGACTGAGTGGCTGTGGTTTCCGACGTCCCGATATAGTCAGTTGACGCCATCACTGACTATTGGGGGCGAATCATTGGCCCCCACGGAGAGGGCTCGCAACTTGGGCGTCCTCCTGGACTCACGGCTGTCTTTAGAAGAGCACTTGACGGCCGTGACCGGGAGGATTTTTCATCAGGTTCGCCTGATTCGCCAGTTGCGTCCCTTTCTGGATCGGGACTCTTTACGCACGGTCACTCATGCCCTTGTCACCTCCCGCCTGGACTATTGCAACGCTCTCTACATGGGGCTCCCCTTGAGGAGCACCCGGAGGCTTCAACTGGCGCAGAGTGCGGCCGCGCGGGTGGTAATGGGAGCGACATGGCGTTCCCATGTAACACCTCTCCTGCGCGAGCTGCACTGGCTCCCGGTGGTCTTCCGGGTGCGCTTCAAGGTTTTGGTTACCACCTTTAAAGCGCTCCATGGCTTAGGACCCGGGTACTTGCGGGACCGCCTACTACCACCAATAGCCTCCCACCGGCCGGTACGCTCCCATAGAGAGGGGCTCCTCCGGGTGCCGTCAGCCAAACAATGCCGACTGGCGGCCCCCAGGGGGAGAGCCTTCTCTGTGGGGGCACCTACTATCTGGAACGAGCTCCCCCCAGAGATACGGAGGATCCCGGATCTGCGCACCTTCCGCCGCGCCTTAAAGACCTTACTATTTCACCAGGCCGGCCTGGCCTAATTTTCCCCCTCTTTTATAAAAGATTTTTAAAATTTTAAATATTTTTTAGTATTTATATATTCAATTTTAAATTGGTTTTAAAAGTTTGGGGTTTTAAATTTGTCGGGGCCAAAATTATTTAATTTGATTTTATTCTATTTTTTAAATTTTGTATTGTATGTGTTTTTATTGTTTGGCTGTGCACCGCCCTGAGTCCTTCGGGAGTAGGGCGGTATAGAAATCTAATAAATAATAATAATAATAATAATAATAAATGCGAGTGTGAGAAGTGAATTTTCAGTGACATGTTTGCACCAAGTGCTTCATAGGACCTAAGCAAACTTTCCACGTTTTTTTCATAGCCATCTGCCTTGCTGTTCTCCAAGTGAAGATAAATTTATACACTTCCATGTAGTACCATTTTCATTGTTCTACCATACTTTGTCGAGACGTAACTTGCAACGCATCATGATCATTAGACACCTCCCTCTTTTGTAGGCAAATATACTCGCCTGTGTATAAATCTTTATTGTGAAATATCTTGAAAACTTTAGCCAACCAGCACCTTTAATAATTCATCTAATCAAAACATGTAAAATTAGCACATTTTATCTTGGAGGTCGATAATTTCTCAAAATTTGTAGACCAGTGTTATTTGATCAAAGCAGTTATCTTGGCTTTTTGGACTATTTTTTTGTCTTGTAAAAGTGCTTGGACACAGAAGCAACAACACCATAAGGGAATTTTCTTGTTCGATGTACAGTATATTCTGCAATTAAACTTTACTTTAGACTATCTATGTAACATACTGTGTTGCAAAGAGGTCTTTTATAATCCAGTGCTACTTGTTGCCTTTTAACCAAACAGCTGCAGTTTATGTCACATAGTAACCCTAGTAAGGTAATAATGTGGTGACATATTCTTGGATGCACATATTCTCCATGTGTTTGTGTTTTTACCGTAGCCCGAGGGCAAAGGATATGCTTTATACACAAAAGAGTCCTAGATCCAATGGAAAAGATCAAGTAGCATTAAAAGGTCCCTGGACCGAATCCTTGGAGAGCTGCTGCCAGTCAACATAACGACTAAATGAACAAATTGTTTAATGGGAGAAGGCAGCTTTTAGTGTTCTCCAAGATGACAAGCTGCCCTAGGTGATAGTACCAGTGTCCCCTTGACTTTCCTATCATGTGGCATATGTCTAAAAGGACTCGTGTGTTAAATCCCCAGATGCATTACAGAAAACCATCTACATGCAGGCTTTAGGCAAGTCTCTGGGGGCTGCATAAATTTGCCAGCCAGTCTCGGGTTTCTCTTCCTGAAAGGAGATGAAATGTGTATTCCCCTGCCCCTCAGTCTTATTAGTTGGAAAATCTTCTGCTAACCATTCTTGGTATGTGCTTGCTACATCCTAGATCCAGTTCTATGCCCTTACAGAAATTCAATCCATCATATAAGCCAATCCACTGCATTTTTCTTTTTATGGAAATATGTACATTAATCTTGAATTACTTTTACTCTTACCTCCATTTTCAGGCTGCCGTTCAGCAAATTCCCTGTGCGAAACACCCAAATTTTGCTATTCTGGGTTTCATTTAATGCACTGTGGGATCATCGTCAAATTCCACTGCTAGCTGGGTATCATTAAGTAGGATTCTCATAGTTGCATTGGCCATCTTAGCCTAACTAGTATAACCCTTTTATCTTGAGGCCGGGCACATATTTTTCTCCAGTATAAATCAGACTGTTGCCTCCCAAGAAAATACTTAATTAGATGTTAGGAAGGACAAGAAGTCTCTGCTGGGCTTTTTTAAGCAATCTTCTTAATGAGATTTGGTTGTTCCTTTGCCTATTATTATTGGCTATTAGTTTAGAGGATAATGATAATGATGGTAGCAACCACACAGAAATAATAACACATCCATACTGTGTTTATCAGGGTTTCAAAGGTGCAGTAACGTCCAAAGTGTGTGTATTATATTTGTAGAGTGCAGTGGTGGCTAACCCCCAAAATGCAATGCATGTGTGCCCCCTGTGCATGCGCCCCACTCCCGTGCATGCACCCTATCCCCCCTGTATGCACCCTGCCCCCTGTGCATGTGCGGCAAAGACCCGATGACCAGCTGGCTGGTGAGAGGTGTGTGCGAATGCACGGCAGAGCTGAACTAGAGTGACGGCTTGTGTGCCCACCGAGAGGGCGCTGTGTGCCACCTGTGGCACACATGCCATAGGTTCGCCATCACGGGTATAGTGCAAAATGGGATTGGTTTGACAAGGCTAGGCAAATCAGATCTCATGTCACTCATGTGCTAGAATATTCACACTACTCCTGTATTGCTCCTGAACTGTATTACTTATGCTACTCAGTATTGCTCCCGAACTGTAAAAAAATAAACTTCAAAATTGATTCTGCCTCAGATTCTACAAGATTTGACAGCACTGGAGTTCCTTTAGTATTCCCATTCTCATATGCTAGTTTTATGCACGTAGGCTTTCTGTCTATAACTTAGAAACTCAGAGTAGAGAGAACCAGAAGTTGTCTTTCCAGTGACGAGCAGGTGGACAACAGGAATTATTATACTGGCCAGGGTCACCAGATCTGAATTGTGAAAGTCTAGATGAAGACCACTAGAGATCAGCAAAGAGAGAAAGAACACTCTAATTCTTTGGTGCCATAGAGTGGATTTCTCATTTCATTTTCAGGTCTTCAATCTCGTAGCTCTACCCCAGGGGGTGGAACAAGATAGAGACTGAATAGGTACAGAGATTAGAAGTTTAGGGTCTGCTTTAAAGTTCACTGTAAAAAGGAAGGAGAAATCTAGGACCGGTATGTTGGAGGTGTGAATAGACAAAGGTAGACAAACTGTTTTGCAAATCCTTTCACTAATAAACATTTGTTTTTTTCTGTATCAGCCTAGGCCCATAATGGCAAACCTATGGCACGCATCTGGAAGTGGCATGCAGAGCCATCTCTCTGGGCATGCGAGCCGTTGCCTGTTGCTCTTCTGGGCTCCGGTGTGCCGGCCAGCTAGTCTTCACAAGCATGGGAGTTCCGGAAACTGGAAGAGCAGCCACCCGGTGCATGCACGAAGACCATCTGGGCAGTGCACATGTGCACGCTGATAACCGGAAGATCATCTTCCTGGCATGCGCATGAGCACTAAGCGGTTGCTCTTCTGGTTTCTGGTTTCTGGCACACATGCGTGTGCTCCTGTTTTGGCACTCGGTGCTGAAAAGGTTTGCCAACACTGGCCTAGGCTATATCAATTGTAGCTGCAAACAAATAATGTTTGAGGAGATTTCCTGTTCAATTTTCAATCCTGAAAATAGCTATCATGTGAAGCAGCTGTTAAAGCCAAAGGCTGGTTTTGCCTATTTAATAATTCTTTATTTCGTTAACCATGCTTTAGTGAATAAACCATAATTGTGATATGGTTTGTCGCATCATGCAATGTGTGATGGAATGTAGTGAGAAGATGGATCCCAAGGAGAGAGGAGATGCATTCCTCAGGAGTAAAAGGCAAACCAACCAAGATATCATGTGTGAGAGAAAGGGGGTGAAGACAGTCCCTCCCTAATAATTCACAGAGTATATTGTAGATGCTATCAGTAGAGTACTTAGCCTGGCAAGAATTTGTCTAGTAGCTTGGTGGTTTTTTTTGGTGAACTGGTGCATGGATGCTGTTGTTTTATAACAAAACATCTGCAGGAAAATCAAGCTCAGAGAGTACCAAGGACCCCACAAACAGGTACATACTAGGAAAAACTGATTTTTCCCAAGCAAGCTGAATAGATCAAATCCTTCATTTATCTAGATCAGTGTTGCATCATTTGGCAATAGTTCTCCCAAAACTCAGAAAGAGAAATCACATTGCCCATTTTTTAAAAAAATATATTTATTAAGTTTATCAAGATATAAAATACGAAAGAAAATGAAAACAGGGAGGAAAAGGGGAGAGGAAAAGGGGAAGAGAAAGAAGTGTAGGGTAAAGGGGGGAAAAAAGGAAGAAAAGCATTGACTTCCAACTCTATATAGCACAGAAAGATAAAATAGTAATATCACGGCCTCAATTTTTTACTTTTAGGTATTAATACAGTATGTACCAGCCATTTCTATAGCAACAAAGTTATCTAATCAGCAAAATCCAAAGTTTCATTTTTTTCCCCATTTCAAGCACAAAATCCAGAGCCTTTGTTTCCAGGTAGAAACAAAGTTGGATGTGTTATTTTCTTTGATTTAAAGCCATTAATTTAGCCACATCTGCTAGTTCCATCAATTTTTTCCAGCCATTCCTCCTTTATGGGGATTAAAACATCTTTCCATTTTTGTGTATTAATATTCAACACATATGCATTGCCTGTCTTCTGATATCTTCAAGCAATGATCTCAAAAAAGTAAAAATTGAATTGTTGACATGTAGAATACATATCCTATCATTAAGCTATGTGGTGCCTGGCATAATTTATCTTCTCCAATGATAAATATGCCAGAATTCAACAGGTAGTCAGTCTCACAATGCCAGCTGATATGGACTGCCAAGCAGATTTATTTGAAAACAGAGCAAAGCTCATGTTTCATTTTTAATTGCTTCATCTCTGAGGAACTACTAGTGAATGGTCTGTTTTCTTATTTGCAAGAACCACGCTGCCTTCAGGTTCCTAGACTTTTTCCTATTTCTGCCCCGTGCTGCTTCAATGTCCCCTTTTTTTGGGTGACTTTCTGTAGATCTCATTTAAATGTGTTTCTCCTCCATTCCAGTTATTCTCCATTCCAGTTACAGCAGGGACAATTCCTAGTCTCAGAACTGCCAATGTGCTATTATTTCACCTTCACTGTTTGCAAGAGTACTTTAAATGCAGGCAAAATGGTTGTTTTGCGGCCAAAAAAGTTATTTTTGTTGAAGCTGCTCAGATTTTTATGTTATCTCTTCTTAGCTCTTAATTTTATGCTTTTAGACATGATCAGACAAATGAAAATTGTGTATGTGTGTATGTGTCGTTGGGGGGAGGAAAGGCATTTTGTATGGAATGTGGATAAGGGATTGTTCCAAATCTGCAGTAACTCAGGGTTGATTCTAATGTTTATAGTGTCGGTCCTCTCCTATTATCATCAGGCTGAGGTTCCATCATGTTTTAAGACTGCCATCATTGTACCAAAATAAAGCAAGATCCTCAGTTCCACCCCATCCCAGAGCAAAGATAATGCAAAATCCTCAGTTCCACCCCATTCCAGAACAACCACCATTTCCTCACTAACCTGCTTTCCAGCTTCGTTCTCCTGTATGCAGGGCAACAAAAGAAGACCATGTGACTACCAGTTTAAAAAATGTTCAGTCAGACCTTCCAACTTCTCAGGAAAAAAAAGATCTCAGGAAGTTGGAAAGTCTGATTGAAGTGACTGATCAGCCTCCCAGCTGATCGGCACAGCCGGTCCATTGCCATCTCCTAGCTGATCAGCGCAGCTCCAAGTCATGCCCCTGCAGCCTCCCCACCCTGAATGGCAACCCCGGTGGGTGGAGCAGGCAGGGCCAGACAGTGGTGGGAACAACTGGTTCATGGAATTATGAAAAAAAATTAACAACAGGTTCAGCCAAACAGGTGAGAACCGGCTGAATCCCACCACTGCTATTAGGTTTTAATATTCCTTTATGTAATTGGATACTGGATTTCCTTATTGATAGGCCCAGTTTGTGTGAGTTGGAAGAAAAGTTTCCAACCCCATCTCCTTGAGTACAGATTCCCCAGAGGGCTGTGTCTTAAGTCCGCTACTGTTCACCTTGATGACGTATGACTGCTGTGCCAAATCTGCTACAAATCATATTGTGAAGTAGGCGGATGACACGGCCATGGTGGGTCTTATCCGGGACGACAATGAAGATGCTTATAGAGAAGAGGCAAAGGCTCTGGTGAACTGGTGCAATAAAAGTAACCTGATTCTAGATGTTAATAGAACAAAGGAGATCGTAGATTTTAGAAAGAGCCGGCATGGTCATACTCCACTCAATATCATGGATGCAGCTGTAGAGGTGGTCAACAGTATTAAGTATCTGAGGGATGCAGATAACTAACAATCTGAACTGGTCTCTCCACACGACATCCTTAGTGAAGCATGCAAACCAGAGGTGGGTTTCAGCAGGTTCTGACCAGTTCTGGAGAATCGGTAGTGGAAATTTTGAGTAGTTCAGAGAACCGGTAGTAAAAATTCTGACTGGCCCTGCCCCCATCTATTCTCTGCTTCCCGAGTCCCAGCTGATTGGGAGGAAATGGGGATTTTGCAGTAACCTTCCCCAGGAATGGAGAGGGAATGGAGATTTTACAGTATCCTTCCCCTGCCATGCCCACCAAGCCATACCCATCAAGCTATGCCATGCCATGCCCACCAAGCCATGCCCACAGAACCAGTAGTAAAAAATTTTGAAACCCACCACTGATGCAAACCAGTGTCTGCATTTTCTGTGTTGGATGAGGAGAGCATATCTTTCTCCTTCTGTTCTGGCCTCTTTTCACAGAGGCACGATTGAGAGCACTGTTTGGTTTGGTGGTTGCAGTGCCTCAGAGAGAAAGTCCATTCAGAGACTGGTCAGGACAGCCAAGAAGATTATAGGAAGCTTGCTTCCCGTTATTCAGGATAGTGCTTATAAGCGCTATGTGCTTAGAGCTCAAAGTTAGAGACCCCACACATCCACTTTATGTTCTGTTTCTGTTGCTCTCCTCTAGGAGGAGGTTTCAAAGTATATCTAGCAGGACTACCAGATTCTCTAACAGCTTTGCTCCCTATGCTACCCATCTAGTAAACTCTCAAGATTTGTTTCTCTCGCCATGTACATGTATACATCCAGACTAGACAGTGTTGTTTCTCCATGTCATATAATATATGTGGGTATATGCATAATTCTGTATCTATCTATCTATCTATTTATTTATTTATTTTGTCATGTTTATGTAATGTATATTGGAGGTAGAGATCCTTTGAGAGCAGTGTGCAATGAAATTTCATTTTAATGTATGCCGATTAGTGTACATTCAAAGTGACAATAAAGTTATTCTAAGTCTAAATTGTAAGTCTAAGTCTATTGATTGGCCAGACGGAAAGAGGATGAATTCTGATTGGTGCTTACTTTCTCCATATTCTCAGCATTTTAGAAAAGAATGATTGCAGGTTGGCTTCAAAAATAAAGGGATCAAGGAGTCATTGAGCTACCATCCCAAGATTGCAAAAATTGGGACAACTGCTAGATATCTGACTAAGACATTTCTGCCTATTATTTGGGGATTGTTTGGATTCTTGCAGTCAAATATGATAGACCCAGGGTTTGGAAGTGGTAAAGGTGTGGAAGTTCCCTCAAATGATTTGTTATTTCCTGGGAGCTCCTCAGAAAGCAAAATGAAGCATTTGTTCTGATTTTCATCACAGGCCTGTTTAAATATTCAGGATTCTAGTTTCAAGACTTGGTGACACACCAGAGGAGTCTGAATTCATTGTGGATGTAATTTGTTGTTGTTTAACTTTTTCAGAACCAGACTGAATAGGAGAAAACAACTCCAGCTGCCATCTTTAATCATTGCTATGATCAAATCTTAGAGCAGTGGTCATGTGACTGGCACTTTCATTTGAGCTAGTGGGGTCCCAAGCCAGAATTTGAGGCAGCAGAGCCAAAATCTTTGCTCCCTAGTGAAACAGCAATGAGACAGAGATGGTTTCAGTCTCTTTGAGCTGCCAGCCAGTTCTCTGTTGCAACTCAGTTAGCAGAGAAGGACTGAAGAACAATAGAGAATGGGCTGTCAAAAGACATACCCAAGAACAGAATGGTGGGAGGGAGAATGCTGAATAGATGTTTCCTACACATGTTTACAAAGAGAGGCATTGATATCCCACTATGCTGGGTGCCTCTGAGGTCACTGGCACAGAGGATGTGATAAAAGAATCACTGTCAGTGTAACAGCCCCAGGACAGAAGGAATTTCCATTGGAGGGTTATGGAAATCAGAGATACTTACTCTGATGTTACAAGTTTCCATCTTTCTGGTGGCGGGAAAATATCTGGGTGTGGGATGCAGCAAGATGTTAAGATAAAATACTATCAGCCATAAAAATACCCTGATTTCTATTGTTTGCAATCTACACGCCACAAAATGCTACAAAATGTTGTTTGGCAGAAGATGGATCCAGATCAGGGGTGAAATCTACTTACCTTCCCTACCGGTTCAGAAGTGCTCACTCTGCTCATGTGCGTGCACATGTCACATGTGCATGTAGACCCTCTGCGCATGCGCAAACCCTTCTGCACATGCTCAGAGGGTAAAAAACAGGTTACTTCCTGGTTAAAACCAGGAAGTAACAATGACTGGGCAGGTGGGCGGAGCCTTCCACTGCCATCGCTACCGGTTCTCTGAACCACCCGTCGCCATAGTTACCAGTTCGGCTGAAGCGGTCTGAAGGGTAGCATTTCACCCCGATCCAGATGTTCTCGAAGATTTTAGGGCAATTTTTGAAAAAAATCAAGTTCTCTCTCCCCCCACTTCAATTTTCCACCATTTAATAACAATAACAATAACCACAAAGCTCCCTCTAACCATGCCTTATGTACATCTATATCTATGTCATCTATATCATCTATCTATCTATCTATCTATCTATCTATCTATCTATCTATCTATCTATCTATCTATCTATCTATCATCTGCAGAATATCTATATATATAAATAATAGTGCTAACTAATATAAAGTAAGAAAAAGAAAAGAAAAAGAAAGAAATCAAAGAGAAATCTAAAGTTTAGGAATGAAAAATAAAGTTAAAGAAAAGAAAAGAAAAGAAAAAAGATACAAAGAAATACCTTCCAGAATTTGCTATATAGCAATTATCTGTACAATTATACATTTATCGCTTACTCTATGGTTGCAACATAACTCTCTTCTCTTTATAACCTATTCTGTCTAGTAATCAAAATCATAACTCATATTTTGTTTTTTTCTGTTTCATGCAAAAAATCTACAAATGTTTTCCCATCAGCAAAAAACATAGATTTTATCTTTTCCCTGATCAAAGAAGTCAATTAAGCCATTGCAGCAAGTTCCATCATTTTCATCAACCATTCCTTCATTGTGGGTAATATTGAATCTTTTCAGCTTTATGCACCCATTAATCTTGCTGCAGTTATGTACTGTACATAAAGTTCCACAATTTTTTCCCCAAACTATTTGTCCATGAATCCCGAAAGAAAAACCTATGGTCTTATTTGTATATTAATGTTTAAAATCCTCTGAATCAGTGTGTGTATTTGAATCCAGAATTTTCTAGCTTTTTTATACATCTACCAAACATGATAAAATATCCATTCTTGTTGTTCACATTTCCATCATAAATTTCAAGTGTCTTTATGCCTTCTAAACAATTTTTCTGGTGGTACATACCAATGGAACATCATTTCACGAAAAAATTATTAAAGATTAATGCATAGTGTAAATTTCTCTCCTTTCAGTCACATATTTCCCATTGATTTCTCTTCATATTATAACCAAATATATTAGCCCACTTTATCATTCATTCTTTCACTTGTTTTTCTTTTGTTTCAGATTTCAATAAAAGTTTATGCACTTTAGCTCATCATTTGTACATAATTCTATTTCAAACTAAATTGTACAATGTTCAAAATCACAATTATCTCATCTAATTTTTTCTAATAATTGTAAATAAGAGAACCATATTCCTCTGCCACCAGTTCTTCTTTTGATTTTATTTCATATTCCTCTTAAAATTAGTATCTCGTGTTAAGTTAGCCCTTTACTATTTCTAGTCTATAAAATGCTTCTTGTGCTAAAAGCCACAAATGTGTTCTCACATTTATCATGAAATTTATTTATTCCATACTCTCAATTTAGCAGATCTATTATAATGATTTTAAAATCCACATTAACCTTGACTTTATTGTACCATAATTATAAATGCTGCCCAAATTTCAAATTGTGTCCTTCTAATTCCAAAAATATTCTATTTCTCAGCAACATCCACTCATGCATCCAAACCAGATAGGAAGCCGCAAATTGGGTAAAACCAATTGTCCTCTTTCCTTTGCATTTTGTAATGTCTTATATTTAACTCATGTTTTTTTCCCCATGCCATTCAAATTTAGATATATCCTTCTGCCACTGCTTAAATGGTGCATCAGTTGTCAAAACAAGTATTGTCTGAAACAAAAATATTATTCAAGGCAGGACATTGATTTTTATCATAGAAATTCTCCTCAGCAATGACAGTTGCAGTTTCTCCCATCACAACATATCTTTTACACCTGTGTTCCATGTCTTATTATAGCTATTTTGAAATAATATCCAATTCATATTTGTCATAGCCAGATATTTTATCTCCTTCTCAATCCTAAACTTTATTCTTTGATACTGATTGATCTTCCATTTTTATATTTTGTTAATATCTTCGTCTTCTGTTTAGTAATCTTGACACCTGTGAACATTCTTACATTGGCCATAAATATTCCAATTTTAACGGATTTTCCAGAACCAACACCAAGTCATCTGCAACAACTCCTAACTTAAACATTTCTTTTTTTAATCTTTACTCTCACAATCCCTCATCTTGCCTTGTAGCTCTTTTCAGTATTTCAAGAACCAAAATAAACAAGAGAGGAGACCGTGGGCATCTCTGTCTTGTTTGTTTTGTAACTACAGTATCCAAATGAGTCTGCCATAGTTTTTAACATCTTCAGAACATGACTCAGTATCAGTAAATGGTTGAGCAATAAACTTACGTCAATTCTTTATGTGTAAAAGTTGCAGAACTGTAGCTGTCATTTTTCCTTCTCTTGCCCAAAGATACATTTCTTCCTATGATCTTGTGCCTACAACTCTAATATTGCCAGCGACCCAACAAAACTACATACTACCATATTTGTGACTTCCTTCAACACTAAAATACAACTCTATTCTCCTCATCTTTATTCCCAGTACATGCTGTGGGACAAACTAGACATTATTTTGAAAACGCAATCGATATATACTTCTTTACAATAAACTCCATAGAAAGCTCTTGGAGATTTATTTTCAAGCAGGCAAATGTTTTTAACATGGAGCTTATTGGATCAGAGATATACAAAATAATCAACAAAATCAAAGCAGCCAGGGAAATGATTTTCTTCTACTGTGGAAAGATGCATTGGAAAATGTTAATTCTATTGTATCCCTGTTGGCACCAAACATGCATTTGTTCTCATTCGTATCTTGTTATCCTTACTATTTCCTTCTTCTCCTCTCCCTCTTTGTTTCTTCCTTCCTGTCCCACTGACTATGTATTCAGTGGTGGCGCAGTGGTTAGAGTGCAGTGCTGCAGTACTGCAGCTAATTCTGCTGATTGCTGGCTGCCAGCAGTTTGGCAGTTCGATCCTGACTGGCTCAAGGTTGATTCAGCCTTCCATCCATCCAAGGTTGGTAAAATGAGGACCTGGACTGTTGGGGGCAATATGCTGAGTGTGTAAAGGCCGCTTAGAGAGAGCTGAAAAGCATTGTGAAGTGGTATATACTTAAGTCTAAGTGTTATTGCTATTGCTATATCTCAGGCCCTGAGCTTTTGTGCTTCTTAAGTTTATTTTTAATAGTTCTCAATACTGCTCCAGCAAACTGGTAGGAGATAATTTTCCATTCCCCTTTGCAAGGCTCCACTGGTGCTCATCCTGGATGAAGTATAGTATAGTAATCTAATCTACTATTGCTAATCAGCAGTATGAAATTAACCCTTGGTAGATTTTGAAAAGTATTTTGGGCCATAATTACAGTTAGCCTAGTGAACATCATGTAGCCACTTCATGCTGTGTTCTAAAATGAAGTGGCTATTTGATTTCATGGATTATTTAATGGATTATTTATTATTCCTCAATCACCAACAGCAGACCAATTAAGTGGGGAAAGATGGAACTATCTCTATGGAGAAGGGAGGCTACTCTGGTCTCTTTCTCATTGACATCCAGTTCAAGAATTTTGGAAGAGATAGCTCTGCCTCAGCATCTAAGACTTCTTTGAAACTTTTTTGTTCTGGCCAAGATGACAGAAGAAAGCAAATTTCTCTTTGATTTGCCTGTAAGATGAGCAAACAGGAAAAGATACTGATCAGTGACTGACCCAATGCACAGGGCCAAAGAAGTGTTCTCTCTACAGGCAACAGCTGGGAACTCTCCTAACTTCTTTTTAAGATTGGGAATAATGGCCAAGAATTAGGTATTTTGTTCCATTATATTAATCACAGAGCTTTTAAATAAATCAAAACTCTGAGGGAAGAGAGATTCTTTTTAAAACTCTTCTAAAACTCTTGCAATAATATTCCATATATTTTTCTTTGTGTTTATAATTTCCCATTTCCAAGTTTCTGAAGCTCAAAACCTATTTTTGGTGTCCCTGGCTGTCCAGTCAGTATACTGGAATAATTGTGGTCAGTTCTAATTTTTTCTTCCAGGGCACAGCAGCAAAAGCAGTATTTTAAAATATTTCCACAGCTGTCTAAAAGAGAAAATATATACTGTATGTTTCATGTTGACAAATACACATTTGCAAACGTC
Organism: Pantherophis guttatus; assembly: GCF_059756535.1. NCBI lineage: Eukaryota > Metazoa > Chordata > Lepidosauria > Squamata > Colubridae > Pantherophis > Pantherophis guttatus. The sequence continues at coordinate 167,948,346 of NC_142064.1, forward strand.
ATGACAAGTGTATCCACAAACCAGATCTGAGAAAGGAAAATGAAGAAGAATCAAAGATATTTCATAATTTTCTCATTTTATTTTTCCAATAGTAGAAATAGTAGGAAGTAAGTCAACAAGAGCAAAAATTACCTTTAAGTCAGTGTTTTATTTTGCTCATGTTGTATAACGTTTGGGAGGTGACTGTACAGTATTAGTCACAATTCCTAATGGAACTTTCATGTATACAATCGGTGCACCACTAAAACCAGAGGCTGCTTGCCATCTTCATTGTGCCCTTTTTGTGAACTTGGAAAGGCAATTCTTAAGACAGTTTCCTCTCTCCAATGATTTACAACATCATTAACATGGCCTGGCAAGGTCTGCTTTAGATTCTGCTCTTTTGAAGCTGACTCTGTCTTGCCCCAGGCCTTGATTTGAACAATCTTATTCTATTGCTTTGGATACAAGAAATTATCGATTTCCCCCTTCCTTATCTTGCCACTGTTTTGGCCCAGCACAGAATAATGGAATCAAATTGGAAGGGACACAAGAATTATCTAGTTTGCAGGGTGCAGGAAAACCAATTAGATTACCCGGGGGGGGGGGGGGGGCTGTCTAGTCTTTACTTGCAAACATCCAGATGGGCAAATCCATCATCTCCATCCTGGTGTGGGGGAAAAAAAACTGCAGCTGTTTCCTACATTTGTGGGGAGTTGTCTTCATTTGGCCCCTTCTGCCTTGCTTCTTGTAATCCATTTCTATAACTTCTAACATGATAGAGATGAAGAGCTAGAAGCTTCTAGGGATCACCTTTGTTCATGGAATAGTCACTTGCCAACTTAGATGAACAACATGTTTAGCTAGTGACCAGGGGTGAAATCTACTTACCTTCCTTACCGGTTCGGAAGTGCATGCGCCGTGCACACGCACACCTTCTGTGCATGCGCAAAACCTTCTGCACATGCACAGAAGGTAAAAAAAACCATTACTTTCTTGTTAAAACCAGGAAGTAATGACACCCGGATGGCGATCGTACTGGATTGCTGAACCACAGGGAAAAATTGCTACTGGATCAAGCAGTCCGGTCTGATCCGGGAGCATTTCACCCCTGCTAGTGACCACAAAATAAATTGAATGACAATGAGAGTTGGAATAACATATTCTGTTGGACAGGACATCATATTGCTACAACATGATAGCAAAGGGTTATTTCCGATTGCTGATGTCAGCCCTTCAAGGTAGACCAGACTAGAAAACAAAAGTCACATAGGTTAATGATACTTTTATTATAAGTTTATACAATCTTGCAAGTTTGAATGGCTTTTCCCCTTCCCTCCATTTTTCTTCATGAGACTAGAGAGGGCCCTGTCTGAAACACTTTCTCAGATTACATTTATACCCTGGACTCAGATTTCTTTTATCTGATCATTGTCTTGATTGTGGCTCTTCCTCCTGTTCCTCGAGGTTATTTCTTCCTCTGATTACATCAGGTGAGGAAAGGCTTTTGAAACTTTCTGAATTGATAGATAGATAGAACAGATAGAACAATTAATAAAAGGTTGTAACATCTGAGTTTAACGTGGATAATATTTTAACATTTTAAAATGAATAAAGTGTTCAAGAAAAAAAAGTAGAATTTAGGTAATATCTCAGTTTGAAGACTAGGATACGTTAAAAAAATGACAGAATGAAACTCACAGAACAAAAAGTAATCACAATTTGCCTTTGGGTCTCTGTGTTCCAAAGTTGTGCCAATCTTGCCTTTTCTTTCTGCTAAAGAATTCCTATTTGTCCCCGCGGGAGGCAGTTTTACTTCATGTTTGTGTGTATGTCCCTCCCTCTCTTTTAAATACCTAACACACTGAACTATTTTTTGGGGGGTTCTAGTTACATTTTAATGTCATAGTTTCCCAATGGCACAAAGAGTTAGTTGTATGTTTTGTCTGCGCCGAGAATAGAGGACTATACAATATCTGTTCAGTAGACGTTCTTCCCCTTTGCAACATTCCCAAAGAAACACATGGGAACCCCCCTCTCACCCCCCTCCCCCCTTTTTTTTGCTGGCTACTCTCTGGCCCAGATTTCACAGTTCATGACTCAGAGCAGACCAGCAACAAACGCAGAAAATGCCAAACTAATTATTTCGCTTTGTCAGCTTGGTTAAAAACATTATTATTTTGGGAGGAGGCTGTGTTTTCATAAAGAAGGCCTTTGAGAAAACAAAACAATAAAAAAACCCACCCCACTCTGTGACCGCCCTCTCTTTTCTATCAAGGCTCAGTCTGCTGAGTCATCAACTACACCGGTGCAGTGACCCTCACCCTTTCAATCCAAAAAGCTGCCTTCTCTCCACTTGATTGAAAGGAAAAAAAACAAAGACCTGAACAGTGAAAGACAATATGACCCATCCATGCCAGCTTGTGCTGAAAGACAATTTGCTGCTTGAATGTGTGGCTTTGTAAAAAAAATAAAAATAAAAAATATTGAGGTCCAGTGTCTATTTTTCTGTAGGAACCTTCCATAATTCCAGTTACATTCCATAACTCTAGCTGGTAGAGTTTCACCATAGTGAAACATGGAAAGAAATTATGAATGACTGATGCCTGCAAAGGTGAACTTCAGGGCTTTGATGGATAAGGAGCTATGTAGTTTTCTAGAGCAGTGTTTTTCAATCTCATTGGCTTTAAGGCAGGGGTGAAATTCATCAGGATCTGAAGGTTCTGGAGAACCAGTAGTGGAAATTTTGAGTAGTTCGGAGAACCGGCAAATACTACCTCTGGCTGGCCCCAGAGTGGGGAGGGAATGGGGATTTTGCAGTATCCTTCCCTTGCCATGGCCACCAAGCCACACGCATCAAGCCACGGCCACTAAGCCACGCCCACAGAACTGGTAGTAAAAAAAATTGAATTTCACCGCTGCATTCTGGAAGTTGAAGTTCCCACATCTTAAAATTGCTGAGGTCGAGAAACACTGCTCTAGAACAGTGTTTCCTGCACAGATGTGCATCCTGCACAAATGCACATTAAGAGACCTTCTGAATGCCCGTGTCCGAGTACTTAGTATATATCTTGCTATACTGTGATGTGAATCTGTTCTTCACATATCTTATGCCTCACCTCCCTGTGTATGAAATTGGGATATTTAGAAGCCAGCCTTCTAAATCTCACTTGCTATTTGTCTTCCTTAGAGGTAAATTCGCCTTTTATAGGGGGAGAGGGGCTGGACAGAATGACACCTGACATAACTCTCTCTGTTTCTGCCCATGACATCTTAAAACCTGATTTATGAATGTGAGAATGATAAACAACAGAATTCATACTATTTCAGTCATGGACTTCATAAGATGATGTTGAGTGGGTTACTCAGCCTCAGCATAGTTTGTCGCATAAGGCTGCTGTGACAATTCTAAAAATGTAGCAGTTGTGGAGAAACTCAGTGGGTGTTATCTTGAGTCCCATATAGGAAGAATGAGCCAAAAAAGGAGTAATAAAGGAGTACTACTTTCATTCACAGCAAATGTCTCTTTCTATTGATTCACACAAAACTATTCTAATGTACTATAGCTAAAATAAGTGCTTTTTGTGGGGAATTTTAATTTAACTTGAAGCTTCCAGATACTCTACAAAAGTGGTCCCATGTAGAGCACATCACAGTAATCCAATCAATCACAATAGAGCGGGAAGTGATCTTAGAGGTCTTCTAGTCCAGCCCCCTGCTCAACTAGGAGAGCCTACACCAAGTGACTGTCCAGTCTCTTCTTAAAAACCTCCAGTGATGAAGCACCCTCAACTTCTGAAGGCATGCTGTCCCACAGGTTAATTGTCATCACTGTGAGGAATTTCTCCTCAATTCCAGACTGCTTCTCTCCTTCACTAGTTTCCATCCATTGTTTCTTGTTCTGCCCTCTGGTGCTTTGGAAAATGGAGTGGTTTACATCCAGCCAAGGCCAACTGTCTTGGAACTCCAGACGGACAAAACTGACCTCTTTCTCTTTGTGGCAGCCTCTCAAATACTGGAATACTGCAAATAACTTCTGTTTTTGGTATAAGAAGTGATTTTGTTGATTTTAAATGATATGGATATAGAATAATCTTCAGGTATTATTAATGTTCATGACTGTAGGACATTTTTTATTGAAAAGAAATGATTGCACTTGTTTCTAAGGAAAAAAAATCAGATGTGTCAAGGAACGGTAATCATCATAAGAGTAAATCTTTGTTAAAATACACATCTGTCTTTATTTCATCGCATCCTATAACTACGTCTCCATACAACAGACTTAGATAGAAATGAAGGGTAAGTGCCATTAAGCCATTAAGTGCTTAAAACCATTTTTCTTCTTTTAGAAAAGAAGAATAAACTGACAAGAGTACTGAGAACAGAGGAGGACAATCAATCATTTTAAAGCAGTACTAGATATGGTTTTGGAAAAGGAAAGAATCCGGGGATGCAACTGCAAATCTAAATAGTTTGCAGTTTTAGTGAAGTTATGTGATTGAGCTTTTATTATTTTTATTGATCATCTCACAGTCAGCCAGATGTTCAGACTGGGTTTGGCATTCTTGTCTACCTATCAAGTCCTTACCAAAGACCTGGGATAGGCGGATGTGGATATTTGATGGTGTTACAAATACCGTCGGAGGATGGAAGCTGTTCCCCATAAAGCCGCCTTTTGCAATTGACTGATGGTGTATTATTATTATTATTTAAATTATATACACAAACTTGACAGTATACACAGCAAACAAGATAACCATGCTGGATTTCATATCTCAAATCACCAGTCCAACACTTCCCAAGGGTTTAGGACTGCGTCATGTATTGGCAGATTATGCGAGCAGATCCCAGTAAGGTGGCCTTCTGCAGCTGACCAATGGTGATCTTGTCAGCGCCAATTGTTTTTAAGTGCTTGCCTAGGTCTTTAGGCACAGCACCCAGTGTGCCAAGTACCACGGGAACCATCTGCACTGGTATTATTATTATTATTATTATTATTATTATTATTATTATTATTATTATTATTATTTTTAATTGGTTAATCTTTAGTGAGATTCACAGCCTTTGAGGCTGGTTAATAGCTCAGCAGCTCGAGTCCTAACCAAGGACCTAGGAACTGTTAAGGTATCGTCGGAGGATGTAAGCTGTTCCGAGTAAGGTGGTTTTTTGTAGAGTCAAAATGTTCAAGTCCGGCAAATTTAGAATTTCTAAATAGCGGGGTAACCCTTTGGGTATTGCTCCGAGGGCTCCAATTACAATCGGGACAACACATGATTTCTTTTTCCACAGTTGCTCAACTTCAATTTGTAAGTCCCGGTACTTTATTATTTTTTCTTGCTGCTTATCTTCAATTCGTGCATCACCAGGTATTGCAATGTCAATGAACCATACTTTTTTCTTTTCAACTATTGTTATGTCAGGTGTGTTGTGGACCAAGTGCCTGTCAGTCTGAATCCTAAAGTCCCACAAGATCTTGAGTTTCTCATTCTCTAAAACTTTCTCAACCTGATGTTCCCAGTGGTTTTTGCTGTACTCAAATCCAAACTTCTGGCACAATTTCCAGTGAATGATTTTAGCAACACGGTCATGGCGTTGTAGGTAGTCAGTTTGTGAAATTTTGCTGCACCCACTGATCAGGTGGTCGACTGTCTCATCTTTCTCATTGCAGAGGCGGCATTTGTTGTTGGTGGTAACATGTTGAATTTTTGCCTTCATACAGTTTGTGGCTAGGGCTTGTTCTTGAGCTGCCAAAATAAAGCTTTCTGTTTCTTTTTTCAGTACTCCTGATCTTAACCAGTTCCAAGTTAGTTTCTGGTCAGCTTTGCCTTCAATACTTTTCAAGTATTGCAGAGCTTTGTGTTTCCAATTTTCAGCTCGCTGCTCAATTACTTCTTTCTTATATTCTGCTTTTGTTTTAGTTGTCTTTAAAAGGCCTCCTTTATTTACTTCCTTAATCATTGGTTCTTCACTTTTCTGGATGTAACCATTCAAGCTGCATTTTTCTTCTTCCACAGTCTGCTTTACTTGTAGGAGTCCTCGACCACCCTCTGCTCTTGGTAAATATAATCGGTCAACATCACTTTTAGGGTGCAAGGCATGATTCATTGTCATAAGCTTCCTTGTTTTTCTGTCCAAATTGTCTAACTCCATCTGGGTCCAGTCAATTATTCCTGCAGAGTATCTAATCACAGGTATAGCCCAGGTATTTATGGCTTTTATGATGTTTCCTCCACTCAATTTGGACATTAATATCTTACGAATTCGTCGAATGTACTTGGCTGAAGTTAATTCCTTGACTTTATTATGCATTAAGTCAGAGGCTTCTAAAATCCCCAAGTACTTGTAGCCTTCTTCTGATTTTACTGCCTTTATCATTTCTTCATTCTCTAGTTCTATTCCATCCTCTTCTATGATCTTGCCTGCTTTGGTTGCTATTGTTGCACATTTGTCAATTCCAAACTGCATACCAATGTCTTGGCTGAATTCTTTTGTGTTTTCAATTAATAAGTTCAGTTCAGCTTTTGTTTTACCAAACAGCTTCAAATCATCCATGTACATCAAGTGCGAGATTTTCAGTCCTTTCTTTGCAAGTTCGTATCCACAGTTCATCTTCTTCAAAATGATTGTCAGTGGTAGCATTGAGAGTATAAAAAGTAGGGGTGAAAGGGAATCGCCCTGGAAAATGCCTCGTTTAATTTCAACTTCACCCAGTTCTTCTTCATTAGCCATAAGTTTTGTTTTCCAGAGGTTCATTGAAGATTCCATGAATTTTTGTATGTTGCTGCTGATGCCTAATATTTCCAGGCATTTCTTGATCCAGCTATGGGGAACTGAATCAAATGCTTTCTTATAGTCTATCCAAGCCATGAACAGGTTGGTTCGTCTTTTCTTTGAGTTCTTTAGGATTAGCTTGTCGATCAGCAATTGATCTTTTGTTTCTCTTGAGTTTTTGCAGCATCCTTTCTGTTCTACAGGAAGCAAGTTATTTCTTTCCAGGTATCCATAGATTTGGTTTGCAATGATACCAGTAAGAAGCTTGTATGTTGTTGGCAAGCAGGTGATTGGCCTATAGTTTCCAGGGTCCTTTCCTTTTTCTTTATCTTTTTGGATCAAAAATGTCCTTCCAGTTGTCATCCATCCATCATTTTCAGGTGTTTTTAGGATCTGGTTCATCTGGGTTGCCAATCTTTTGTGCAGACTTGTAAGTGCCTTTAACCAGAAGCCATGCAGCTCATCCGGTCCAGGTGCACTCCAGTTCTTCACTTTTCTTGACTGTCTTTGCACCATTGCTTTTGTTATTTTCACGTCTTCCATTTTATGCATTTTAATAGAGTCCTCAACCTGTTTGATCCATTTTGCATTTCTGTTGTGCTTCTTGTTGTTTTCCCACAAATTCTTCCAGAATTTCAGAGCTTTCTCTTTATCAGGCTTTTCATTTGTTGTTACTCCATTTCCATTTTCTAAATTCTTATAAAACTGGTGCTGATTTGCTCTGAACAGTGAGTTTTCCTTGAACTGAGTTACTCGGTTTTCATACCTTTTAATCTTTTCAGCGATGGCAACAACCCTCTGCTTCAGCTCTTCAATTACTATTGCAATCTCCTTATTCCTTAGATTATATCTTGCTTCCAGGCTGCTTTTGACCTGCTTGTTCTTTAGCTGACCTTGCCTTAGGTTCTTCAAGTTGCTCAAATCTCCATGTACTTTTTTTATCTTCAATTCTAACCGAATTTTCCACTTAGGCTTCCCCTTCTTGCCTCTTTGGTTCTTTTGTATTTTCAACCCCAGTTCTTTGGTGGTTATGACAGCTGCTGCATACATCAGTTGGTTAGTTTCGGCTAATGTAGTGGTTCAAATAGTTTGCACAGCTTCATTGACCTTTTTTAGTACATTTCTCAATTCTTTCCGGTTCACTTGGTTCAGCTTTGGCAAACGTGTTCTTTCATCATCTTCCATTTGGTGCTTTATTTTTCCAGCTAATTGAGCACTATCTGTTGGTGTTTGTTCTTTAGTGCTTCCTTGTTCTTTATCTTCATCCATTTCAGTATCCTCTTCTTCCCTTTCTTCCTCAATTTGCTTTTGAGTCTGGAAATCATTCTTGATGTTACTCCTCTTTGTTGTTGTACTCAGACCATTAATTGCTTTCTCTTCTATTGCTATTAATTCTTCTGTAGTGAAAAATTTGTGGTTTAGGATTACACGTCGTTGGTCCATTAACCTTTGTTCACTGGTGTCACAGTCCGTATGGTTCATCTTCCAAATCTGATACATTCTTTTTTGAAATCCATGTTTTGCTGGTTCAGACTGATAGTAAGCTTTCATAATAGAGGTGTTTTCTTCCCTGGTCCAGATTTTTCGCTTTTTGGGTTTTTCTTCCAGTAGCTTGTCAGCTCCATGCCCTGGTTGCCTAGCAGAGGGAGTTGAGCCCTGTAACTCATTTTGCGTAGAATGCCCAGGAGCCATAGCATCCAACGGAACCCTTGTTAATCCGGGCGACGGTTCAGCCGGCATAAATTTCATTTTTTCTGTATTCACCATATTTGAATGGGTTGTGGAGCAGATTTTGTCTGGCCCTTCACCTAAGGTCTGTCTGATATGGTTGCACCTGTTCAGCATAGCCCTTAGGATCACTAAAGCACGCAAGCCCCTCCACCATGACAAGGTAGAGCTCCTCGGAGGGGTTATTATTATTATTATTATTATTATTATTATTATTATTATTTAATCTTTAGTGAGATTCACAGCCTTTGAGGCTGGTTAATAGCTCGAGTCCTAACCAAGGACCTAGGAACTGTTAAGGTATCGTCGGAGGATGTAAGCTGTTCCGAGTAAGGTGGTTTTTTTGTAGAGTCAAAATGTTCAAGTCCAGCAAATTTAGAATTTCTAAGTAGCGGGGTAGTCCTTTGGGTATTGCTCCAAGGGCTCCAATTACAATCGGGACAACACATGATTTCTTTTTCCACAGTTGCTCAACTTCAATTTGCAAGTCCCGGTACTTTGTGATTTTTTCTTGCTGCTTATCTTCAATCCGTGCATCACCAGGTATTGCAATGTCAATGAACCATACTTTTTTCTTTTCAACTATTGTTATGTCAGGTGTGTTGTGGACCAAGTGCCTGTCAGTCTGAATCCTAAAGTCCCACAAGATCTTGAGTTTCTCATTCTCTAAAACTTTCTCAACCTGATGTTCCCAGTGGTTTTTGCTGTACTCAAATCCAAACTTCTGGCACAATTACCAGTGAATGATCTTAGCAACATGGTCATGGCATTGTAGGTAGTCAGTTTGTGAAATTTTGCTGCACCCACTGATCAGGTGGTCAACTGTCTCATCTTTCTCATTGCAGAGGCGACATTTGCTGTTGGTGGTAACATGTTGAATTATTATTATTATTATTATTATTATTATTATTATTATTATTATTATTATTATTATTATTATTATTATTATTATTAAATTTGATTTATATGCCGCCCTTCTCCGGAGACTCAGGATGGCTTACAATGTGTTAAGCAATAGCCTTCATACTTTTGTATATTTATACAAAGTCAGCTTATTGCCCCCACAAACTGGGTCCTCAATTTACCTCCCTTAGAAAGGATGGAAGGCTGAGTCAACCTTGAGCCTGGGGAGATTCGAACTTGCAGTAATTGCAGACAGCTGAATGTTAATAACAGGCTATTAGTCTGCTGTGCCACCAGCAGACTATTATTATTATTATTATTATTATTATTATTATTATTATTATTATTATTATTATTATTATTATTATTATTATTATTATTATTATTTACTTTATTCATTAAACATGAAACTCAGTCAACTGAACACTCAAAAATGCATCACAAGTACCATTGACTGGTGCTAATGGTTAATACGGGTTACTGCCAGCGTCCTAGGTATCAACCAAGTACCTTCTTAAGATGTACAATGTTCCAAGTAGCTCAGTTTTTTGCAGTTTCACTGGTGTTATTGCAGGAAGCTGCAATTTCTTGATGTATTTTATAAAATTCTTGGACATGGTACCAAGTGCCCGGATAACAATGGGTATCACTGTTACATGTTTCATCCATAATCACGTCATTTTGATTGCCAGGTTGTGATATTTCATGATTTTTTCCAGTTCTTTTTCTTCAACTCTGATGTCTCCTGGTACAGAGATATCAATAAATTGTATGTTACTGTTTTCAACAACTGTGTATCTGGCATGTTGTTGTTGTTGTTGTTGTTGTTGTTGTTGTTGTTGTTGTTGTTGTTGTTATTTAAAACCCTGAAATGATGTTTAGGATTTATTCTTTGCAATATCTTTCATCTGTTGCTGATATCTTCTAAACTGACCATAGCTAGAAAGGGAACATAGTTGACTTGCATTTCATTCTAATCAACATCTGCCGCAGAAAACATAATGCAAGAATGGGTAAAAGATGGCCTGGAATTTACCAATAGAGCTTTGGTTATCTTGTTAGGCAGTTTGAAGAAAATCAGCAAGTTCTTCTGTCTCCCAATTGCTTAGCAATAACTCCTGTTTCTGCCTAGTGGATTCTAATAAAATAAAACAAATCAGAAATAGATTATTGTGTGAGAAAACAGTGATATTACCTGTGATACAGAAAACAAATGTTTATTCAATTCCTTAATTTGGGATGCTTGTAGAAAAAGTTCTCTTCTGACTCATATTTTATCAGGGAACCTATTTCTAAGCCCAGAATTCTATTTTCTTTCCTGAATTTTCTGGTTGCCCTGTTACATAGAGAAGATGTTTCATCCCCATATAAGCCTAGGATCTAGTTTTGTATATGGTCTTATTTAGCTGTCAGCTCTTTTTGTGTCTGTGGATAAGAAGAAAGACAAAATAAACTGTTCATAATTGCTGAGACATTGCTGCCTACTATTACCATTTCACCTTCTACTTTTACCTTTTAGATTAGGGGCTCAAGAATCTCCATTGGGTCTTGCTATCATGGCCAGCAGAACTCCATTATTATCTGGACCTTTTCCATATAACACTGCTTTGGAATGGATCGAAAAGGTTTGAAGCAATTGGCCTTGTATAAATTTTGGTTCTGAAACTAAGATTTTGAAGGCTATTGTTGCTACAATAGCAATAGTTGCATCATATATGTAGGCTTATATACTGCTCCATAGTGCTTTATAGCACTCTCTGGGCAGTTTACAGTGTAGAAGCATTATTTGCACATTGTTCCCAACATTCGGGATCCTCGTTTTATCAACCTCGTGAGGATGGAAGGTTGGGTCAACCTTGAGTTCCATTAGGATCAAGTTCCAGGTTGTGGGCAGAGTTTGCCTGCAATACTGCACTTTAATCACTGTGCCACCAGGGTCCTTTCTACTTAATAGCCCTGAGCTAAGAAGAGCCCCTCTACTTACTTTTCTCTACTCCGCAACAGGTAATTACAGCTTAGCCATGCTCTGTTGTTCTGTTTTTCTGCTCTATGTCTCTCAGGTTTGCTTTGCAGATTTATGTTCATCAGCAACTGACTTTCCTCTTTTCTTCATGGTTGATTTTCTTTGTGCCACTACCCACTTTATACATTTTCCCACTCCATGTTTAGAGTTACTGCGCTGGTTCACATGTATTAGGATTAGGTACACTAAACCATTTTATTTATTCTAAAATTACCAATTGTTTATCCATGATCTTTTGTTGGCTTGCATCTGTTGTAACAGAAACTAGGTAATATTTGGTCAGTCATTTCTTGTTAGTTTTCACTATGGATGAACATGCATTTTGAGTATGAATTAAATTAACTCCTATTTATTAGAGGTAAATAGTTATTCCAAAAATAACAAGGCCTGAACTGCACAAGTATATCTGCATGCCACACATCTGTTGGAAGACCATGTGAATTACTGAGTTTCCCTGGCTGTGGAAATAAGGAATCTCAAGCAACATGTGTAACCTTTGGTTGATCTGGAGATAAACAGAATCAGCCTGAGTAAGGAGAAGAGAAGGGTTCTGTGTCACATTTAGTGAAACAACAACTCAGATCGTTTTTGTTTTGTTAATTTAATTTAAATGATGCTATTCCACCCTGGATTATGGACAGATGGGCTAACAAGCATCACATTTGAGGAAAACAAACTAGCAAACATTTGTAGATCATATCTGTATGCTTAGAGAAGTAAGAAAAAAATTAAAAAAAAAACCCAAACAGCTAGTATGTACAAACTGGTGGAAGTGGGATATTTCTTTAAGTGCAGTTCTAAGGAAGTGGAATCTTCTAAAGGACTAAATATTTCACAGCTGGCTTCTTCATTTGTCCTACAAATGCAGTGTTCTCCCAAATGACAGCAAGAAGAAAAGATTGGGGAGTGGTAATAATAACAAGCTTTCCACAATCTTCCAAGCATTCCAATTGCTGGTGTTGGTATTTCTAAATTATAACAATACATTCTTTGTTCTCTGGATTGGTCAGAAACATGACAAGGCAGTCAAAAAGGCTTAGAACTAATCTTCCTTAGGGAATTAACTCTCTAAGTCAGTGTTCCCCACCCTACATGCCCTCCAGGAGTTCAACTTCCAAAATCATGGCAATCTAAAGATTGTCCAAGCTGCGGAAAGTTAAGCAAATTGATGAAGGAGTGTTGTGCTGGAAAGAATATACACTGCTCAAAAAAATAAAGGAACACAAGCAGAAGACATCCGAGATCTGAATGAATGAAATAGCCTTATTAAATACTTTGTTTGTTACATACAGTAGTTTTGTGTACCCTTTAGTTGTTTGAACAGTGTATAAACTACTGTATGTAAAGAACAAAGTATTTAATAAGACTATTCCATACATTCAGATCTCGGATGTCTTCTTCTCGTGTTCCCTTTATTTTTTTGAGCAGTATATATGTCACTGAGCATAGAAGCGCTTTCTTCAGTTGCCCAGAAGGAAGGGAAAAAGAAAACTTATCCAGCACATGCTGAAGCTATTTCTGGTTTGGAGGTCAAACCCTATTCTTTTTAACACCAAAATTAACACCAGACAAACTATCAAGCAGTAAACTAAACTCTGATCAAGGAACTATCAACTCAAACAAAGAATGAAGCAGTAAACAACCACTTAATCAAGGAGAAAACAACATCCCCACCAACGCTGACAGGGCAAACTACTGTACATAAACACAGAGCAACCCCACTGCCTTCTAACACTGATGATGTTAACTAGTTGGGTAAAGAAATGTCTGCAAGCAAACAACCCAGCTCAGAGAGCATCAAGAACTCCATCTGTTTTCTTTCATTCTCCAACCTGAAATTTCCCATCTTCTAAAAAACAATTCTGCACTGCTAAGGAAGGGCAACAAGCTAACGTTTCTTCCTTCCCACAAGTCCAAGTATCTGTGCTTTGCATGCAGACAGTTAGCAGGTTGTATCTTTCATTGTGGTTTTCCTGTTCCATTTCTGTGTTCTGCAATTTTAAGGAGATACTATTTTAAACCCATCTGCTTTGCATTTCCATGAATTCTGCCGTACCATCAAATTCCTCTTTGCTGGAATGCACAGTGTTGCTTTGTGACTTGCGTTATAGTTTAATCAATTCCCGCTTCTTTTCTACTCATGAAGTGAGGAAAATTGTCATAATTATGATGTTTACTGGGACAAAGTGTTCTGCCTCAGCTAAAACATTCTTCCTGGGTCTATTTCTTGATAAATAGCCATGCTAATATGTGTTGCATAAAAACAAGTGAGAATTTTCTGCATTTTAGAGATTGGCTAGGCTAACAGCATACCAGAGAAAATGGAAAACAACCCTAGCACATTTTAAGAACATATTGTTATCAATAGATTTTATTTTCTACCCTTAAAAGATGGCTACCCATTACACTGGAGCAGTGGTGGGATTCAAATAATTTAACAACCAGTTCTCTGCCCTAATGATTTCTTCCAACAACCACTTCACCAAACTGCTCAGAAAGTTAACAACCGGTTCTCCCGAAGTGGTGAGAACTGGCTGAATCCCACCACTGCACTGGAGGTGAAGTAGGGCAAAACTTCATTTTCATGGTCAGGTCACTCTCTGGTTTACATTGAGCTTACTGGTGCCTTTAACTTTTACAGATACATGAGAGTCCCCAGGTGTCTGTTGGACCTATTTGATTTCTACGAGATGGTTAGGAGTTTCCCTAGGACCTTTACAGACTGTTCAACCCTTGGAACACAAAGATAATTGTAGACTTTTGACTGGATTGTGTCTAAGTGGCCATTCTCTATAGTACATGCTAATCCAGAAGACTATCATAGTATACTAAAGAATGCTGAAAGGTAAAATAGCAGAACAGACACTAATGCTACTAAACAATAATAACAAATAGGACCACATATAGGTACAAGACTACACTTGCAAGGTCCTCTTGATCATGGTTTTCATGGAGAATAACTGTACTATAGTTATGAAATATGTGTTTCAGAAACCTGTCAAAGTATGGAAAAAAATAGTATGTAAATGTTCCCTTTTTCAATAAGAAAGAATTTGTATAACAAATCTGGGTAGAAACCAGTGGTGAAATGTAAAATTTATTACTACCGGTTCTGTGGGCGTGGCTTGGTGGTGATGGGGTAATGTGACTGGGTGGGCATGGCCAATTTTTTTTAAACTTTTAAAAGCATTTTTTCTACAACCTCTTTGGCCAAAGAGGTTGTAAGAAAAATGCTTTTAAAAGGCTCTGATGATCCCAGCTGAGTTGCCTGATCGCCAGAGGCTTTTGTTTTCTTTTAAAAGCAAAATGCTTTTTTAAAAAAAGCCTCTGACAATCAGGCAACTCATCTGGGATCGTCAGAGCCTTTTAAAAGCATTTTTTCTACAACCTCTTCGGCCAAAGAGGTTGTAAAAAAAATGCTTTTAAAAGGCTCTGACAATCCCAGTTGAGCCGTGCAATCATCAGAGGCTTTTTAAAAGCCGAAGAAAAAATGCTTTTAAAAGTAAAAAAAAAAAAAAAAAAAGCCTCTCCTGATCGTGCATCTCAGCTGGGCATGGAGGGGGGGGGCAGGGATTTTTGCTACCGATTCTCCAACCCACCCGCTGCCATGACTACCAGATCAGGTGATCCAGTCTGAACCGGGAGCATTTCACCCTTGGTAGAAACCTTTCAATACTTTAATTTGAACCCAGAAATATCAAGTGCTCACATTTTTAATGGAATCATATGAAACATATTAAAAACACAAGGGAAAATAATGTGAAAGATGAACTGAAACATTTATGGGTGCAAATGACTAGATGTCCATCTACTCTGTACAGACTAGTACAGAAAAAATTGAACTAAATACTATAGTATCACAGCAGATATAATTGATGCTTATATATTTATGACGGAGATACTGGGAAAACAGTGAAAGTCTTGGGAAGATGTCGACTAATTGCTTGAAACAAAGAAAAATAGGCCATGATTCCAACTATCAGAGATGAAAGAGATGAAATATATAAAAGTTCAATAGACATAAAAAGGCAATTTTTAAAATTTATTCAGAATTATATAGCAAATCAGAAAATGTATAAATTACTAAGGTTGCTAAATAAAAGTAACCTACCACATTTAGATAACAACTTTTACTTGCTCCAGTATGTGAGATAGAGATAAAACAAATAATTTGAAAAATGATAAATGGTAAAACTCCAGGATTGGATGGATTCCCTGTAGTATAGCGTAGTGGTATATAGTGGTATAATACACTCATAGAACTTTTGGTGCCAAAGCTTTGCCAATTGTATAATGAAACACTGGATAAGGGAATTTTATTTGCAGCATTCAATCAAGGTTGTATCAAAAGCAGGTAAAAATTACAGAATACATAATAATAGAGTTGGAAGGGACCTTGGAGGTCTTCTAGTCCAACCCCCTGCCCAGGCAGAAAACCCTACACCACTTCAGACAACTGGTTATCCAACATCTTCTTAAAAACTTCCAGTGTTGGAGCATTCACAACTTCTGGAGGCAAGTTGTTCCACTGATTAATTGTTCTAACTGTCAGGAAATTTCCCCTTAGTTCTAGGTTGCTTCTCTCCTTGATTAGTTTCCACCCATTGCTTCTTGTCCTGCCCTCTGGTGCTTTGGAGAATAGTTTGACTCCCTCTTCTTTGAGCCCTTGAGATATTGGAACACTGCTATCATGTCTCCCATAGTCCTTCTTTTCATTAAACTACACATACTCAGTTTCTGCAACTGTTCTTCATATGTTTTGGCCTCCAGTCCCCTAATCATCTTTGTTGCTCTTCTCTGCACTCTTTCTAGAGTCTCCACATCTTTTTTATATCATAATACCAAAACTGAATGCAGTATTCCAAGTGTGGCCTTACCAAGGCATTATAAAGTGTATTAACACTTCACATAATCTTGATTCTATCCCACTATTTATGCAGCCTAGAACTGTGTTGGCTTTTTTGGCAGCTGCTGCACTTTGCTGGCTCATATTTAAATGGTTGTCCACTAGGACTCCAAGATCTTTCTCACAGTTACTACTATTGAGCAAGGTACCACATATACTGTACTTGTGCATTTTGTTTTTCTTCCCTAAATATAGAAGGTTATTTTTTTCACCATTGAATTTCATTTTGTTAGATAGCACCCAATGTTCAAGTCTGTCACGATCCTTCTGTATCTTAAGCCTATCTTCCGGAGTGTTGGCTATTCCTGCTAGCTTGGTGTCATCTGCAAATTTGATGAGTTCCCCAACTATCCCCTCTTTCAAATCATTGATGAAGATGTTGAAGAGCACTGGGCCTAAAACAGAGCCTTGGGGTACCCCACTGCATACTTCCCTCCATGTAGATGCAGTTCCATTGAGGACTACACGTTGAGTTCAGTTGGTCTGCCAATTACGAATCCATCTGGTAGTGATGCTGTCTAACCCACATTTTTCTATTTTATCTAGTAGTAGGTTATGGTCTACTTTATCAATACGTTACTGAAGTCCAAGTAAATTATATTGACAGCATTCCTCTGGTCCACTAATTTTGCCACTTTGTCAAAGAATGCAATAAGATTAGTCTGGCATTATCTGTTTTTGACCAACCCATGTTGGCTTTTGGTTATTATTTTGTTGCTTGTAGGTGTTTGCTGATTCATTGCTTGATTATCTTTTCCAGAATCTTCCCTGGGATTGAGGTCAGGCTGATAGGACTGTAATTTCCTGGATCTATTTTTTCCCCCATTTTTGAAGATGGGAACTACATTAGCTCTTTTCCAGTCTTCTGGCATTTCCCCAGTGCTCCAGGATCTTTGAAAGATATAGTTCAGTGGTTCTGAGATCTCGTCTGCCAATTCCTTTAGAACCTTGGGGTGTAATCCATCTGGTCCTGGTGATTTGAACTCATCCAGGTGCTCACTTACCATTTTCTTCCCTATTTTAACTTGTGTTCCTAATCTGTTTTTTGTGGTGCTGTTTTTGATAGGTTGGACTGTTTTTTTTTCCTTTTGTGTAAAGACAGATGCAAAAAATGAGTTAAGTAGTTCTGCTTTCTCCCTGTTGCTTGTCACCTTCTTGCCACTTTCTTCCAGTAATAGACCAATTGTTTCCTTGACCTTTTTCTTGTTTTTAACATGTTGGAAAAAACTTTTTTTTTGGTTATTTTTTACTTTTGTCGCAAGCCTTTGTTCATTGTGAGCCTTAGCTTTCCTCACTTCATCTTTGTAGGCTCAGGCTATTTGTTGATATTCTGCCTTAGTTCTGTGCCCCTCTTTCCACTTTTTATACTTGTCCTTTTTGTCTTTCAATTTATCAGAGAATTCTTTACACTCTGTGTGCAAATTTTCATCCAGTCTTGTTGTCTAATGTTGATAACAAAGATCTTAACAGCAGTGCTAGGAAATAGATTACAGCAAGTGATATCATTCATTATTAAGATTCATCAAGCAGGTTTCCCATTTGGGGAGAAGACCAAGGCAAGGTATAATTTCCGGAGTCCTGCTTTCTTTCCTTAACCTTTTACTATCTCAACATTTTTCCCAACAGCTCTTCCTCTTCCTTCCTTTTTCCCTTGACAGAGTCAACCTTTTTTACTTTCCTTGAAAGCTTAAGTTCCTGTTTAAGCCTTTCTGAATCTCTTTCTGCATATATTCCTACACTTTGGTGATTATATTCGGGTTATATCCCCTATAGCAATAGCAATAGCAATATCACTTAGACTTATATACCACTTTACAGCGCTTTGCAGCTCTCTCCAAGCAGTTTACAGAGTCAGCATATTGCCCCCAACAATTTGATTCCTCATTTTACTGACCTCGGAAGGATGGAAGGCTGAGTCAACTTTGAACCTGGTGAGATTTGAACTGCCAAATTGCAGTCAGCTGGCAGTCAGCAGAAGTAGCCTGCAGTACTGCACTCTAACCACTGTGCCACCGTGGCTCATAAATGTCCCTTTGTACTTTTAGCTTTCTATGAATCCACAGTGATTTCCTTAGCTGTCCCCCTTATTTTTTCTCATTTGATTTTGCATCTAGTATTTTTTTTTCTGAGAAATACTGAATCCTACTGAGTTTTCTTTGACCAGAAGATTTCTGTCCATAATACTAATACCTTTCTAACAGTTCTGGTTATTTCTAAACTAGTTGAAATTGGTTGTCCACAAATCAGTGCATGTACAGCTACGTCCCAGTTTCATTTTCTGTAGCATCTTAAACCTCAAGATAATCTAATTAATTCCTTCCAAAGTTCCCATTATTTTTATACTTTTTCAACCACAATTCCTATTGGTTAGGATCAAGATTTATATATTTATAGAATTAGTATTTTGAATCTTCAAGACTCACAGAGGCTGATATCAAGATACAGAAATATAATATAATGAAGTAACACCATGCCATACAACCAAAAACCAGAACAGCTAATAACACATAAAGTTGGTGAACAATCATGAGTTTGGTTTTTAAAACATCTGTAAAACCATCAAAAAAGCTGTTCACTTCAAAAAAGTGGGGTATCACAAGCAGCTTCTCTCAAAGACTTTTCAGATGAATTGAACTTGAAAACTTAAGGAGAGTCAATCCCCTTCTCACTTCTTCAGTCTTCTGGAAAATAAAACAATCAACAAGAGGTACAGTAGAATACACAGCTGACAATTCTATACGGTATTGTCCTTTACTGATTTGGGAGAATGCCGAAACAGTTTAACAGAGGAATCACAGGACCAGTCCCTCCCATGCTCCACATACAGAGGATGGAGAATTAATTGGCATTTATTACAAATATAAAGAAAGTAAAGGCAGGAAAGAGAAATTCTAAAGAAAAATCTTGCTTGTGATTCAGTTTCCTTCATGACTCCAATTTCTTTGTTTTTAACTTTATTCGGATTGGGTTCCAACATAACTGAATGCAAGAGGAGGAAAGATCATAGCAATGATTGACAGGGTCCTGCAGCCAGATCCACTCAGTTCGCTTGCTGCACTGTGATTGACCAATTCTTTTCCTGTCAGTGAATGGCACGGTGAAGAAGAGGGCAGCAATTGTTTTGTCTCTTACAGGGTGCACCAGCATAATCAGGGCAGCACCATTTGGCAGGGAGTCAGAACACACCCAGTGGCAATCGACAAATGGGTGCAGCAAATTCATAGCTTTCTGTCAGGCCAAGGACGGGTTCTAGCACTTTAACTCAGCAGTGGTGAAAGACCCTAGATATATTTCTTGCTAAACTGGAACCCACAATTGGGTGTTTTAAGCATTTCTTTGGGAGATTTAGAACCTGAAACTGATTTTGGTAGTTGAGAGAGGTAGGTTTCACATAATTTAACAATCGGTTCACCCCAGCACCGAAAATATGAGCGTGTGCGCATGCGTGTGGCTTAAAAAACACAGCTAAATAGGACAGCAAAACACGGGGCAGGTGGCTCACCCGCAGGTCACAACTACCAGTTTGCCTGAACTGCTACGTCCCGGGTGAATCCCACTCCTGGTCCTTGACTTATAACAGTTCATTTAGCAACTGTTCAAAGTTACGTCACTGAAAAAAGTGACTTGTGGCTGTTTTTCACACTTATGGCCATTGCAGCATTCCCATGGGCATGTGATCAAAATTTGGATGCTTGACAACTGGTTCATGTTTATCATGGTTGCAGTGTCTCAGGATCATGTGCAATCTTCTGACAAGCATGGCAATGAGGAAGCCAGATTCACTTCACAACCATGTATAACATACCTTAACAGCTGCAGTGATTCACTTAACAACTGTGGCAAGAAAGGTCGTAAAATGGGACAAAATTCATTTAACAACTGCCTCACTGAGCAACAGAAATGTGGGGCTCCATTGTGGTCGTAAATTGAGGGCTACCTGTATCTCTTTACATGGCTTCCTTTGTTGAATTTACCATCAGTCAAGGAACTCCTGGTGAGAATTCTGTGACCTGGTATGGTGTGTTTAACATTTGTAGCAAACATTACTTGATAGCTTTGTTCGTCACTTGCAGTGCCTTTTCTTGCACCAGGAAAGGGAAGTTGCTACCTGTAAAGGCATTACAGTTCTGAGGTATGCTATAGTTCAATATTAATAAAGCCCTCCAGCATTTAATAACATTGGATTACCAAACAATTCAGAGTGCAACCCATTTGCCTGATGTTAAACAAATACAAGGGCTCCTGTTCCCTTGAGAGCTGCTCCGATTAGACATGTTGTTTATAATATGCTTGTTTGCTGATTGGGAGGTCAAGCATGTTTGACATTCCCAGCACTCTCTTTGCTGGGATCTCTACTTCGTCTTGGACTCCCTCTCTCTTTCTCTCTCTTTCTTTCTTTATACTCAGAAACTGTGTCTCCATTTTTAAATCAAATGTTTACAGTTCGGAAGTTGCCTAGATAATTTTAACCATCTGCCATACCTCGAAGAAGGGAAGGCTTTAATTATTTGAGTTTTTAAAAAGTGACCTTTTCAAAAACCTCAGTTCTCTTTTTGACACTTTGGGATTTGGAAACGAGTGCTTACTTGAGACATCTGGATACAAACAAACAGCCCAAATGAAATAAACAGTGCAGTGTGTATCCTTCATGCATCACTGAAAATAATATATGATAGCTCATATCAAGCATCTTGGTATTTGACACATGCGTGGTTGGCCTGACCAACATAGAAAAGAGAGAAGCAGGACAAACCTTGTTTCTTTCCTTCCACACCTGCCCTTACAGGAAGAAGAGAAAAACTAGTCTTTAAAGAACCTGTCTACATATCATCCTGTTAATCAGGATCAGAATCCAAATATGTACATGCCTTAAAGGTAAGGAGGAAAGAATTATAATATTTTTGTAGAGTATTTGAACGTTGTACATACTCTTGAGATTCTGAGTGATTTGTATATTCTCGGGATAATCTAACCAACTAAAGGCATTAGATCCATTATTCTTCAGTTTCTACCTTCATAATTTTAATCTTTAATAGGGTACCTAGTTTTACATTGGTTTCATTCTTCTTTCTTTCTTTCTTTCTTTCTTTCTTTCTTTCTTTCTTTCTTTCTTTCTTTCTTTCTTTCTTTCTTTCTTTCTTTCTTCTTTCTTTCTTTTTCTTTCTTTCTTTCTTTCTTTCTTTCTTTCTTTCTTTCTTTCTTTCTTTCTTTCTTTCTTTCTTTCTTTCTTCTTTTTGAATAGTTTTTACTGAAAATTTTACTAACAATATTAAAAGAAAAAGCAATCCTAAACTCAGAAAGAAAGGTTAAGAAAAAAGAGAATACAGGTAGTCCTTGACTTACAACCATAACTGGGACTGGAATTTCAATCATAAGTTGTTGTGGTTGCAAACTGAGTCAGATCTGATTGTATGACAATTTTTACAGCAGTCATTAAACTGCAAATCATGTGGTTGGTAAAGGAATCCAGTTTCCCCAATGGGCATTTTTTTGCTATTTTTTTTGCCCAAAATTAGCAAAAAAGGTTGCAAATTGCAATAAAGTGACTGCAGTGTTGGGATGATGGTTATAAGGGCAAGTACAGGTTGTAAGTCACTTTTTTGACGATGATCATAACTTTAAACTACTGGATTTATTTATTTATTTATTTATATGCCGCCCTTCTCCGGAGACTCAGGGCGGCTTACAATGTGTTAAGCAATAGCCTTCATACTTTTGTATATTTTGTACAAAGTCATCTTATTGCCCCCACAATCTGGGTCCTCATTTTATCTATCTTAGAAAGGATGGAAGGCTGAGTCAATCTTGAGCCTGGTGAGATTTGAACTTGCAGTAATTGCAGGCAGCTGATGTTAATAACAGTGCTTTAATCTGCTGTGCTACCAGGGCTCCTGTTAAGCAAAGGGACATAAATTAAGGACTACCTGTAAAAAGAGAGCATTCTGACCATGACAAGGAGTTAATATTAGTATCTCTTATCTTTAGATTATATCTCAGCTTTTCAAGTTAAAAAGATATAATGAGTGACCTCCAGAGGTGGGTTTCAGCAGGTTCTGACCAGTTCTGGAGAACCGGTAGTGGAAATTTTGAGTAGTTCAGAGAACCGGTAGTAAAAATTCTGACTGGCTCCACCCCCATCTATTCTCTACCTCCCAAGTCCCAGCTGATTGGGAGGAAATGGGGATTTTTGCAGTAACCTTCCCCTGGAGTGTGGAGGGAATGGAGATTTTACAGTATCCTTCCCACGCCACACCCACCAAGCCACATCCACCATGCCATGACATGCCATGACATGCCACACCCACCAAGCCACGCCCAGAACCAGTAGTAAAAATTTTTGAAACCCACCACTTGTGACTTTCTATATGAGTTCAGTTGGAGTCATGAAGACTTGGCAGCCTATGCACTAAAATGAGGCAATGGGGCTGGAAGGTGGAGATTAAGCTCACATTTCTAATCACCTTTCCTGAGAGTAGCCTACCCCTTGTCTTCCCCTGTACCCGTGCTGGCGAACCTATGGCACGTATGCCACAGGTGGCACCCAGAGCCCTCTCTGCAGGCACGTGAACCGTTCCTCACCTCAGCTCCACCGCGTATCCATGCATGCATCCCACCAGCCGGTGGGTGGGACGCAGTCAGGGGGTCACACGTGCATGTGCATGTGCAGGGGCGGGGCACACGGGAGGGTCGCGCACACATTGCATTATGTGTGTGTGCGTGCACGTTTTCGGCACTTGGCGCCGAAAAGGTTAGCCATCACTGCCCTATACCTCTCTCTGCACATCACAATCACAATCTTTCTTTCTCTTGAGACCAGCCCCAATCCCTTATAGGCAAACAGTGAGGAAGAACATTCAACTACCAAACTCTACCAACTGAAGAAAGTTATAAACCAATTGTTGAAGCACAAAGCATGATAGCCTTGAACATTTTTAGGCAAAGTAGTCATTTCTGTGCGTGATATTCCAAATCAGACAATCACCAATTTTGCTGACACAATGACACTTTGCTTCACGGATAACTGGTTGCATTCTAAAACTAATGAAGTTTCTTGGATGAGGAACAAAATGTTTTGTTTTTCCTCAAACAAAAAAAAACAGTCTTGTTGCCTTTTGAAAAAGGTCTTTTGAGACAACTATGACTTGGATGACTAAGAATTTCCACAGACATTTAAGCATAGGAAAAGCTTCTTACGTATTGTGAATAAGTAAAAAAAAAAAAAAAAGATAATAGAAACAAACCTGGGGATTAGGAAATTGGAATAAAATAAATTTAGGAATAGGAAAAACTTAAGACTATTTTTAAGAATAAATATTTCTTTTTCTGCTCGCCTCCCTGCTTGTGTCTGTACTATCCAGAAACAAATCTGTGACAACGTATTATAACATGGTAACAATAGC
This sequence comes from Pantherophis guttatus, assembly GCF_059756535.1. Taxonomy (NCBI): domain Eukaryota; kingdom Metazoa; phylum Chordata; class Lepidosauria; order Squamata; family Colubridae; genus Pantherophis; species Pantherophis guttatus. Next base: position 167,972,056 of record NC_142064.1, read on the forward strand.
CATGGAGATGTAGAATTGTAGAGGCCTTTGAAGGATTTGTCACTAAGGGACACTGGGAAAGCTTTTACAAACCATGACAGAAGAAACAAACAAAAGACATTCAATGCATAAATGTCCAAGGCAAGAACAGCAATCAGGAAGAAGTGAATAAAGATACATTAGAGCAAGAATAGACAAGGCAAGTTTTTTATAATGCAAGGGCAGGATGGAGACAGAAAAATTGTTTGGTAAAATGTAACAAAACAACATGGCTCTTCTCAGCATTGCTCATCAAATTAAAAAACCACCACCACCACCATTTACTGATTATTATTTTTTTAGCGGAAAGATTTTTTGATCAGAAGGCTCCACAAATTTACAGTTTCCTTTTCTGATTAGTTGTCCTGATAGTGCAGTAAATCAGGAAGAATCGCTAGTTCCGCATCTCTGAGATACCCCATGTACGAATTCTAACTACTTGGCTACGAAGACTAGCATAAGAATTGCCTACTGTACTTTTAGCATCCTCTGTGAAAATGCCCTGTTTGTGAACTGACTGTGTTCGGTGACAGATTGCCTTTAGAAGATTTATATTTATTTGTGGATCCTGTTTTAGAGGGGGTTGTGTTTACTGTGTATCTATTTGAGAAATGTGGTGGCTCCAAGCACCCTCTCCTGTTAATCTCTACCATTGTTTATTTTATGGCGGAGACTACTTTGCATTGTCAGGACATCATCCCTGACAATGTTTTCCTTGGCAGCTTTTCTGGGTATCAGACTTGGCCTCTCCAGATTTCTCATCATTATCTGTTGAAGAACGCTAAGCAAACTTAGGCAATGTTTGCTAATGACTTGTGGCAAGTCGGGGAGGCTTAATGAAGGAAACCTCCAAGAAGCTTATTACTGGCAAGAGACATTTGTGGAGCCATGAAAATTTCACCATCCCACTCCAGAAATAGATATTTGAGTTTAGGAGTAGTCAGGCTTCAGGCTTATTGAATCTATTGGGGTCCCAAAGCAGTGGTGAAATGTAAAATTTGTTACTACCGGTTCTGTGGGCGTGGCTTGGTGGTGGGGGTAATATGACTGAGTGGGTGTGGCCAACTTTTTTTTTTTTTTACTTTTAAAACCATTTTTTCTACAACCTCTTCAGCTGAAGAGGTTGTAGAAAAAATGCTTTTAAAAGCCTCTGACGATCCCAGCTGAGTTGCCTGATTGGCAGAGGCTTTTTTTCCTTTTAAAAACATTTTTTCTATAACCTCTTCGGCCGAAGAGGTTGTAGAAAAAATGCTTTGAAAAGCCTCTGATGATCCCAGTTGAGCCATGCAATCATCAGAGGCTTTTTTTTTTTACTTTTAAAAGCATTTTTTTCGACCAAAGAGGTTGTAGAAAAAATGCTTTAAAAAAAAAAAACCCTCTGGATGATTGCATGGCTCAGCTGGGCAATTGGGGGGGGGCAGGGATTTTTGCTACCGGTTCTCCGAACCACCCGCCTCCATCGCTACCAGATCGGGCGATCCGGTCCAAACCGGGAGTATTTCACCCCTGTCCCAAAGGTATTTTTTCAAAAGGAAAAAGTGGAGGAGTGAAAGAGAAGCAAAATGTCTTCAAGGAAAAACAAAGTCCATTTGCTTTTTGAAAATGCAACATTGGGACAACCATGACCCAGATGACTGAGAATCTCCATAGAGATCTTCCAGGGCTGTGATGGCGAACGTATGGCACATGTGCCACAGGTGGCACACAGCACCCTCTCTGTGGGCACGCGAGCCATCACCCCAGGTCAGCTCCACCGCACATGCATGTGCACCTCCTGCCAGCCAGCTGGTCGTCATGTCTCTGCCATGCATGCAGGGGGTGGGGTGTGTGCGGGGAGGGGGTGCATGCACATGCATGGGGGGGAGTTTCAGTCATGGGTGCGCATTCCCATACGCATTTGCACACTTTGGGCACTCAGTCCTGAAAAGGTTAGCCATCACCAATATGAGCCGAGGTGGCACAGTGGTTAAAGTGTAGCACTGCAGGCTACTTCAGCTGACTGCTAGCTGCACTTCAGCAGATCGAATCTCACTGGCTCAAGATTGACTCAGCCTTCCATCCTTCCGAGGTGAGTAAAATGAGAACCCAGATTGTTGGGGGCAATATGCTGACTCTGTAAACCGCTTAGAGAGGGCTGTAAAAGCATTATGAAGCGGTATATAAGTCTAAGTGCTATTGCTATTGCTATCACTGTACTAGGGTGTTTATTGAATCTCAGAGCTCCTACAACCAGAACCTCAAGTACGATTTAAACTGAGGAACAAACTCACTATAAGATGTTGACCTGTATCATAATCAAGAATACAATTCCTTCTCTCCATCTCTCCTCACCCCAAGCCATTTTTTTTCAGAGTATAATAAATGGGGGGGGGGGGAAGGGAAAGGTTTATCTGGAGTTTGCAACAACCACCAACAGCGGCATGTTGCTTTTTAAAAAGATAGGCAAGGCAGAAACAAAACCCTAAAATGCAGTGTAAGAATACAAATTAAAAGCGATTGATGGTCTGCCACTTTCATTATTCTTTCAGCCAATTTGAATGGAATCAGAGAAAGTAAAATTTAGGGGAGGGGAAAATGCATTTTTTCCAAGTGCCTCCTGCTTTGCCATTTGACCTGTGCTTGTATTCAACTCTGATATATTACTGGATTAACTGCATAGCGGTACAAAGTGGAACGCTGCTCATGTTGCTCTAAATGTCTGAACTAAGTCGAGTAAGTAATCTAATATGTGTATGCTCTGTGGCTGCTCTTCATTTTCTTCCACAACTTCAATCTGTTGATTGGGTTTAATCCAGCAGCTGAAACCTGACTTGCTTTACTTCCAGACAAGTGAATGTTGCTTAACCTGTCAGGCACTTTGAGAAAATGCTGAAACCAAAGTAGAGCAGAGTGCAATTCAGAAATATTCATCATTCAATTAACCATGGAAAGACTCATACCTTTTTGCAGCTTTCAGAGGATCCAGCATAGCTGCAAGGCTGCATTGGGTATCCTCTCTAAACTGATCTTGGAGGAATGAATGGGGGAAAAAGTCCACAAAGATAGCAGGAGTCTGAATAGCTGTTGGTAGGAATAAAAAATTGAGTTTGCCTCTGACCCTGTCACAATTTTTTTTCATTATCAAAAATATCAGTGCAGGAGGAAAGAAAAGGGAAGGGGAGAGGAAGGAAGGGGAGGGGAAGGAAAGGAAAGGAAGGAGAGGGGAGGGGAGGGGAGGGGAGGGGCGGGAAGGGAAGGGAAGGGAAGGGAAGAGGAGGGAAGAGGAGGGAAGGGAAGGAGTATTGGATATGCTTGTAATCTATCCTAAATTTAATCAATTGTTGGTGCAATAGAAGGAAATGCCAATATAATATTATTCTTCCATCCTGGAGCATTTCTGGCCAATATCTCACAACACTGATTCAACTACTCTATGTAATAAAATTAATATTTTAATGTAATGATGTACTGGGATTAGAAATACTATGAGTATGGCTATTAGATATCCATAACTATGCATATATGTAAGTTTGTCCTTCAAGTATCTATATACCATTTTACGTCTGTAGCTGCCTGGATGACATTTTATCGGTGCTATTTCAAACAATTCCAGTGGAACATCTCACTGAGAAGGAATTATGCTTCCTTTGCATTCTTTATCTAAATAAATGAAAGCTTCTAAGGCAGAGTCAAAGAAGAACTGGAACATTTTTAACCTTTGTAAGCATTGTACAAGATAAGGTGGCACCATCACAGGCTGTCTAAATTTCATGAGTAGTGCTGATGTATCATATTTGAATGCATATCCATGTAATGTAATGTAATGTAATGTAATGTAATGTAATGTAATGTAATGTAATGTAATGTAATGTAATGTAATGTAATGTTGATTTGAAATGTAATAGAACTATCACACAATCAGTGAATTTTGCTGAAGCTTTCTCATATTCCAGTGAGAAGCATTCAACAACAGGATCATTTTGAAGCAGTACCATTCCAAATTCCATCATCTTGAACACAGTATGTCCTAATGGCAACATGGCATTCAATAATAATGTCACACAATATCTCAGTGATAGCCAATGAGGAAGGGCAGGGATAGGAGATGCTTGATCCCCATTACCTATTCTAAAGGCATCTTGCTATGAGCCTTCAAAACCTGGAGAAGGAATAGTAGATGAGTTGTAGCAATGTGGTTTGCTAGCCAGAGCAGCAAAGGAAACATCTCTGTGCGTGCAGAAGAAGCATACGGTGGGTTTCTCTACCACATAGCTAAGTGGATAATAAGCCCCATCAGATCCTCTTGCTATAGTTAAGGATTCCCCTCTTGTACTGCACCATGGGAAAGAACAAGTCAATGGGGACCTACAATGTCACCAAGAAAGTTGGGTTGTCCTTAAATGATTTATTGGAAAGCATTCCAGGCATCACTCATGATTTATTACTATTACATGAAGGAGTTCATGCACAAGTGATTCCAGTAAATCCTTTGCAAAGAAGCACTTTTCTCCCATCTAATTTTCTATGTTAATAATGCCAAGAACTAAGTGTGTTAAATATACACTAAATATTGATAGAAGAGGCTGCAGTTTGTTTACAGATTTTACCCCACACAGGCTAAGGTGTGGTTGTTTGCAAATGGGGAGATCAGAAGTTCTGGTGTTTGGGAATTGAAACAAAACTCTCCTGTGAGATTTCATATGAATAAGAACAGCTCATTTATATCTGTGTGTGACCTCCCAGGAAGTGTAATTTGATTAATAGTGTGAGCCAAGGGTACACTTCAGCCAACTATACCCGTTTCAGTGATTCTTCAGGGACTTGGCCATTTGTACTGCATTTGAAACCTTCCATCCGTGATCCCAAAGGTGAGATTTATGTCAGAAACTCTCAGCGACATATTCCAGGAAAAGGATCTGCAACCTGTTGCCCTCCTGATGATTCAGATTACAATTTACGGAATCCCAGCTAGCAAGGCCAATGAATAGAGTGTGTGGGATTTGTAATCCAAAACTTCTGGGGGGCTACAAGTTGCCTACTTCAACCTCAGGGGAAACTCTCTGTATTGAAGTCAGGTACTTTAAATGAAACCATTCACTATAATGCATTTTTTTTAAAAAAAATCCCTACACCTTTTTCTTTTGTGAGTTTAAATCTTGTTGTAGTTCCTGCCAGCTAGCAGTTCCAAAATATGCTTAATAGGGCTAATTGAAACTGGCATACTATGCAAACTTACTCTGAAGTAAGACTCACTATATGTAATGGGCCTTGTTTCTAAATAAATGCACATACGGTAGTATTTTTCTGTATATTAATAATGCATGCTTGGAGTATGAGTTCTGTACTCCAGTTTCACTATACAAACTCTTGATACAAGCTCTTGATGTTCATTTCATTTGCAGTAATACAGCTAAATCATCGAGGCTCTAGCGAGCTAAGTATATGTTTTGTGCGGGATACATATAATCGTTCACATTTTCTGTAATTACAGAAAATTCCAATTTTTATGATATTTGAGGAGCCAGAGAATTTTGTATCAGATCACATGAGATCATGCTAATACCAGTGGTCCCAATTCTGTCTGGTTCTATAGAACCAATAATAAAACCGGCGGGAGGCTCCGCCCACCTGCCACGATGTCATCATGGCTCATCTGTACATGCGCAGAAGCTTTTGCACATGCGCAGAAGCGCACACGCACTCCTGCTGTAAACAGTAAAGATAAGTCCTGGCTAATACCCTATCATTTGAAATGAACATTAACATTAGATACAATCCAGAAAATTCATCACAGGCTGTAGCAGAGGTGGGTTCTACTTACCTTTACTATCAGTTCGCAGTGGGAGAGTGTGCGGTTCTGCACATGTGCAGAAGCTTCTGTGCATGCGCAGATGAGCCATGATGACATCATGGCAGACGGGCGGAGCCTCCCGTTGGTTTTACTACTGGTTCTATAGAACCGGACTGAACTGGAAGCAACCCACCACTGGGCTGTAGGTAGATAGAAGCTAAGAATCAACAGCAGTGTTGGTAGCAAATCTAAGGTTTGATTTTGAATTTGGATGCAAAAAAGACACTAAACATACCAAACCCACAGAGTTGATTATTATTTGGGCCAAATCTCAACTCACATAGGAAGCTTATTATATCCTTCCTTTCCTGTTGGGCCCAAGAGCAGCATTTGGTGGAAGGGTTGAGTCTGGCCATAATCTGAAACACAGTGTCCCAGAAGACTTTCAAAAGAGCAGTGTCTGGTTTTAAAACCGTTTTGAACAAACAAATGAGGGAAAAAGACGTTCCAGTAGGCATCAACCATCAATTTAGCAACAGACTTAATGACGGGGAATGATTTTGCCCAGTATCATTAATTTTTCAAATTAGTATTCATGCAATGTGGTGTAATATGCTATAACAGCATTTTTCATTTAAATGGCATTGTATAATACACATGAGCATGGGGGACTGTGTGTCTGCTTTAATGTTAATTGAAATATAAATCAATGAAATAATATGTCCTGCTGTAATAGCAAATCATTGCTAAGCTGTGAATGATTCACCTCTCTCACGTGTCATCCTCTGCTTCATCCTTCTAGAAAGACTCAAAGCCAGGTTTCATTTGCAATATACAACAGTAACTTTCCAACATTATCTTCTGCTGGTATAGAAGTGACTCTATTTTAGCCCCCAACCCAAGATTTAAATAGTCTCATCTGAGTATCCTAATTTCTCCTCCTAAACTGCCATAGAGCCATGGTGGGAAAATGTTGCCATGTTCTCCCTCCTGTTTTAGGGAGGTGCCATCATGTGCTGAGTTCTGACTTGATAATCATTTGTAAATTCTTGTGCTTCAGCAACATTGACACAAAGAAGAGGCCTATTTATTAGGAGGATGGGTGGAATATGCATCAGCTATGCAGCATCTCAAAGCATTCAGCAAGCTATTCGTATTATGCTGACAAGACACCATATTGTCAGTGAGAGGATTCACTATAAACCAGGGGTGGGTTCTAAAATTTTTTACCACCGGTTCGGTGGGCATGGCTTATTTTGTGGGCATGGTTTGATGGTCATGTGACAATTCTTTAGGATTTAGCAGAGGTACTGGTCTACCAGGCTTTTAACTGCTTGCAGAGCTGTACTGTCTACCCATTTGTTTTTGGAGCGCTGCGGTCTACCCATTTGTTTTTGGAGGCACCGGTCTACTCATTTGTTTTTGGAGGCACCGGTCTACCCATTTGTTTTTGGAGGCACCGGTCTACCCATTTGTTTTTCGAGCACACTGGTCTCCCACCACACTGCCTTTTAACACTGATCAGCTGTAGGGCGGCCCTTTGAAGCCCTGTGGCAAGAGTTTAAACAAGTTTTTTCCTTCTAGCTGATCAGCTGAGACTCGGGAGGCAGCAAATAGATTGGGGACAGGGACAAATAAAAGGTAAGAATAACGCCGGGGCGGGGGAAGCGGGGGGCCCAGGTCCCAAACAAAGAGAACTGGTTCGATGACGTCATATCATCACCGCTACCGGCTTGGCTGAACAGGGCCGAACCGGGAGGAACTCACCACTGCTATCAATCAATCAGAATAGAGCTGGAAAGGACCTTGGAAGTCTTCTAGTCCAATCCCCTGTTCAATCAGGGGACCCTGTATCATTTCAGACAAGTGACTGTCCAGTCTTTTCTTGGATACCTCCAGTGATGAAGCACCCACGACCTCTGACTGCAAGCTGTCATCAAGCAGTACAACTGAAAGGATAGGCTTCTGAAATAGCAGGACATCTGCATCTGTGGCCATAACACTATTCTTTATTCCTTACAAAAATAACAGAGCACTCTGGCAAAGACTGAAAACTGACTGGAGAAATATATCATAACAATAGCTGGATGATGGCGGTCTGTGGATGTTGTTCCACAAACAGTAAACGAGATAGGTTTGGCCAATTCCACACTCAAACATTTAGTCATGAAATATCCTATGATTTTTTTGATTTAGAAAATGGAAGTTGAAAAATAATTTATTATGGGTGTTGGAAAACATTCATTCATACCAATAGGCCTAATTTGCACTTTTGGGGCTGATCCTCAACTTACGACCATTCATTTAGTGATTGTTTGAACTTACTGAAAAAAGTGACTTATTGCAGGATTCACATGGTCACACCTGGGCACTTGGCAACCAGCATGTATTTATGATGATTGCAGCATTCTGGGGTCATGTGATCATCATTTGCAACTTTCCTAGCCGACTTCCAACAAACAAAGTTAATGGGAGAAGCTGGATTCACTTAATGACTGCATGATTCATTTAATGACTGCAGTGGTTCACTTAGCAATTGTGGCAAAAAGGGTCATAACATTGCACGCCACTCAACTGAAATTTTGGTCGAATTACAAATCATAGGTTGAGAACTATCTGTATATGAATCGGACTTTAACTGTCCGATACATGTTGCATTTCTCTGACTATTGAAGTTTAGTTCCCAGCATTTATTTATTTATTCAATTTTTGTGGCTGCCCTCATATTCACGACTGTAGATGGCTAACAACAGTTTAAACAGTCATAAAAACATATAACAGTGAGAAACTAACATCCAACACACATATAATCAACAGCCTATTTAAAAATAAAACCACCAAGAAAAAAAATCAACGTTGACATTGAAAGGGCAACATAGACCCCAAATTTAGTCACAAAGCCATATTTTAAGGGTTTATGGAATGCCAGCAAGGTTTTTAAAAATGCAACAACAAAATATACAACTTTTTAAGACAATGTAGCCTTTAATTCTGTACAGTTCTTTCAAAAAAGTATGCTTGAAAAACCATATAGCAGTGACATTCTGAGTTGATTTAAATTACAGACTAATGTGAAAATGGAATAGATTTATGTGTAAAACATGTGAATTAGATTGGAAAGACAATCTGTCCATTTTTAGAACTGATTGTTTATCCTGCTATCTATCCACAATTCCAGAAAAGGAGCCTTGACAGTCCTGTACTGAATGACAAAATCAGCCATGTTAAAACTTTGTGGCATTTGCCTTTTCACTCCATCACATTTTTATTTTATTTTAGGTCATTATTGTATTTTCTAACAACAGTTGTAGTTTCATCTTTGGCAGAAATTCCTCCCTAACTATCCTCCTTTTTGAAAGGGAAGCCATTAGAAGGAAGTTGCTCTGATTTCACATCAGCCTGAAGCTTGGCAACGAGCCGTCCATCTGTAGAATCCATCTCCTCTTCCAGTCCTCTGAGCATTAGCAGAGTGTGTGCAATTTTGACACCGGAGAATTTTCCTCACAGATGCAAAATCCTTACCTTACTTTTTATTGTTGAAAGAGCAATGGAACATCATTAAACCCAGTGTGGAGTCAAACACTACAATAATTCAGGGCTGCAGGTACAAGCAAGTGGATGCCAAACAGTTCAAAGCTAAGCTTTTTTCTGTCCTTTTCAGATTTGGTGCTTTGCTCAGTTCTTGTTTTCTGACTCCATCTTTTCTCATTTGTTATGTTAGTAAGTAAGATGATGAATAAGCTAAATTCTGAAGTAGCCCTCAGGTCTCCAAGATCTCACATTCCCCTCTCTTCTTTTCCTGTTTTGCAGCAAAAAAAATAAAAAAATCAGAAAACCAGAAAAGACTATAGAGATCCCTTTTTAATTGCTAAAGTGTAGCTCCTTAGAGATATACTTAACCACTTCAGGGACGTGGTGGCTCAGTGGCTAAGACACTGAGCTTGTTGATCGAAAGGTCGGCAGTTCAGCAGTTCAAATCCCTAGTGCCGTGTAATGGGGTGAGCTCCCGTTATTTGTCCCAGCTTCTGCCAACCTAGCAGTTCAAAAGCACATAAAAAATGCAAGTAGAAAAATAGGGACCACTTTTGGTGGGAAGGTAACAGTGTTCCGTGCACCTTTGGCGTTTAGTCATGCCGGCCACATGACCATGGAGACATCTTCAGATAGCACTGGCTCTTCGGCTTTGAAACAGAGATGAGCACCGCCCCCTAGAGTCGGGAACGACTAGCACATATGTGCAAGGGGAACCTTTACCTTTAACTCCTTCAATAATTCCCATTTTTGAAATATGCTGCTAATTCTGAATTTAAAGGAAAAAGAAGTCAGCAAGCCTTTTTGCTACCAATCTGGATAGGACAACTGCTTTTAGATCTTTCTCTTTCAATGGTGGCCATAACTTCATAATGCCAAATTGGATGAAGAATGTGCAAGTACTTCCCCATCACCCTTATTTGTAACTTTCTGCCCACTTCTTTTCAGTCGTGACTATCTGATATTAAGTGTTTACAATGGCGTTTTTAAATCTTTACAAGTCATAAATTTATACAAATTCTGGGAGCACCCTGTTTGCATTCATTCCTTTTGGGTCAGCCAAATGGATTTCCATCCATTTTCTGGTCTTGGAATGGTAAACTTGAAATGACCTACACATAAAAAAAAAAAAAAATCCAGTCCCTGAGGCCTGGAATTTGCAGACGTTTCTTTCAAATCTTTTCTACAATACAAGAGGAATAGGCTTAAGGGAAGTGGAAGGTATGCAGCAATTTTTAAAATTTCTCCTTTGCCTCTCCTTTCTCCCTCCCCCCTCCCCCCAAGAAATTTCATTAGGGAAAAACTGGCATGCTTCTGAAATCAAAGGCTTTTCCTTGCCTCACCTCCCCTTCCCATTTTCACAACGTTGCCATCTCATCCTCCCATTCTTGCATACTTGTTGTTGCCCGCCAGTGGCCTGCGCGGCTTGTGGCTGAACCCAACGAGGAGGAGGCTGGTGTGGTGTCGTTGAAAGCCTGCATTTTGAAAGGGGTCTGTTTGTAATAAAAGGAGTTTTTGGAGCTTGGTGTGTGTCACACTCCTTGGGATCCGGAGCTGGGGCAGAACAATACTAGAGCTCTTGCTCATTTCAAAACCTGCTTTACTCCTATTAGGAATAGTTTTTCCTCATCTAGAAGAGTGTAATATACAGTATTACAAAGAAACACTGAGAAGGAAAAGAATACTTTCATATGATGGCTGCTATTCTAACATCTGGAAAATTATTTTATTTTTAGAAGGAAGAAAGGCATGCATAGAATATGCATGCGTGGCTTCCTTGTTTAACAGGAAAAAACGCGGGGGGGGGAAATAAATGGTGTCTTCAAGCCTTTGTGCTTCATTCTTTTTACAACCTGCAGCATCCATACTTTGCTAGTTCTGCTGGAGATAGATAGTAGGCATCTTGGAAATGAAACTGCCAGTATTTCATTCAACATAAGGGCTGAATGGAATGGAATGACTCCAATGTCGTAAATCATTGACAGATGGCACTACTAGAAGTTCTGCTAGAAGTTCTGATCCATTCTTCAGCACCTGTTTCTTCATTTCAATTGTCAGGCAATTGCTGTGAGAATAGATTGTGTTGCTATTGTTCATGAAATAAAAGTCTGCAGTGAGTACTTTTCAGTGTTTTCAGCAAAGCACCATGGTTAAATTTTTGAGTGCCAGAAATTCACCACTGAATGCAGGATGTTTATGGTGATGACTGTATCAGTGGTGGGTTTCTACTGGTTCACCCTGGTTCAGGCAAGCCGGTAGCAGCAATGGTGAGCTGAGAGCAAACCGGTTCGCTCTGACGATCTACTGGGCTCTCCCGCCCACCCTTGCGCTATACATACCTATATTCGTAGGTAAAGCATGTGCGTGAAGCGAACTGTTTGTTACATTGGTTGAAACCCACCACTGGATTGTATTGATGTGAGTACTGTGCATCTCTGGGCCAAATAAATAAACAAATAAATAAAAAATCTAAAGATGCTGAACAAGTAAGAGCTGATTTGTGTAATCAGGAATGAAACCTGTGACTGCAACCAATACATTTTACATGAGATGGACTGAATAATGAGGATTAGAGGATCATGAATAGGGAAAATGATAACAAGCTTGGTAGTCTGTGCCACATTACTGATGTTTTTCAGGGTTGGAAACCTTGTGCAAGACAGGTTCCTTTATGCTGACTGGGGAGATGAAAGCTTCAAGGGTTGAAATGCTATGAGAAGGAAAGTGAGAAATTTCTTCACAGTATTGTTAAGCTTACAAAATATGGCCTCAACATTATGATCCAGAAATGAAGCATCAGCCCATGGAATAGCATAACAAAGTTTTACTTATAGAGGAAAAAAAAAATCAAAGCCCAGCCTTCAACAGGAAAATTCATAGTAACATTTTTTGGGGGATGCACATAGTATATATATATATATATATATATATATATTTACTATATATGGATTTCCTTGAACCCAGCATCACTACCAACTCTAAATGGCAACACTTAAAATTTTGAAACCATGATTAGACAGAGTTCAAAACTACAAGAAGGGAATTTTGCAGCAACATGACAATGCTAAACCTCGCATCCCACAGGCCACCCAAGTGGTAATTGTGAAGTTATCCCATTCGCCATAGAGTCCAAACTAAGCCATGCTTTCCCCCAAATTAAAGGAATATCTTTGTGAGCATCTGTTTGGCTCAAATAAAGAGATGAGAAAGACTCTGAAGAAAGATCTGACTGAAGAAACAAAGTATGAAGTTCTTTTCTGACAGCTTTATGAATCTCATCAATTGTTGGCAGAATTGTGCAGTAAAAGGTGGTGATTATGTGGTGAGGTAAATAGTACTAGAAACAAAAGATCTCATTTCAAGATTTACTTTCCTGGGTCATTTATTAAAATATCCCTATATTAATAAAAAACTATAGAAATGGAGGCATTACTTTTTATTGGACCCCCAAAGGTAAAGGGTTTCCTGAAAATTCTGGTCAGTACATTTGAAAAAAAGATATAATAGTGTTAAAAAGGGTTCAGTTGAAAGCAACCAAAATGATTAGAAGGTTCAATCTACTTTCCTGTGAGAAAAGACTAGAACATTAGGAACCGTTTAGTGAGTGGGGGAGAACATGAGGGGCATAAAACCATGCATGGAGAAAACACTAGGATCAGGGATCATCCAAGGTAGTTGGTTTGGATGGATTTAGGACAGACAAATAAAGTACTTTTTCACACCGTGCATACTTAACATGTGGAATTTACAGATACAATGATGGATGACCAACATGGATGGCTTTAAAAGTAAGTTAGATAAATTCAGAGGAAAGATCTATCAAGGGCTATCAGTTTTGAGACAGTGTTACTTCCTTGGATGGGGGACAGCATGCCTCCAAATATTGTTTGCATAGCAAAATGGCAGGAGAACAGTAGTAACTATGTGAGCAGAAGCAACTATGCCTTGTTGACATAGTTGCTACTGCTCCCCTGCCATTATGCTATGCAAACAATATTTGGAGGCATGCTGTAACAATGCCTCAAAACTGATAGCCCTCGATAGAGCATTCCTCTGTTGGTTGGTGAGCATCACAGAGGCATTTAGTTGGACGCTATGAGAAACAAAATGTTTTGGGTCCACCAAACATTACTAAGATTTTAAGCAACTGTGTGCACTAGGAATTTTTGAATCGGGATATATATTAACATAAATTAACTTTTTTAAAAAAGTTACTAGCACAGAACTGGTTACAGTATTCATTGGTCAATGATAACTGAGTGTACAGGGAAATGTTGGAATCTTTCCACTCAGCTTTAATGGATGATTATCTACTGGCAATGCTAGAAGGTCAAAGGAGATCCTTATTTTAGCCTTGAAGTCCTGATCAGCTCCATATTTGATACTATTATTGGATGATTATTTGGCAGGGGATCAGGAGTTTGAGTTGAGTTGACATCTGAATTGAGTTGAGTTGACTTTATGTTGACATAAAGTTAACATTAAAGAATGAACCAAAAGCCTTAAAAAGAAAACCAAGAGTTAGGTTTATTAAGCAATCAGGATCAAAGATGATTCAGGAGCAGGAATTCATCAATAATTAGAAATATAAATAGAGATTAACCCAAGAATAAACTACTACAAGTGACTCACCTTGCTGTTGAAACATGAAACCAGTGAGAAAGGAACCTCCTTTACTATATATTAATGACAAGTGATGTAATTAGTGGGAATGGATAGATTTTTTTTTCCAAAGAGCCATCAGTGCAGTTTATTGGCTGGCAACACATATTTACTAACACAATTATTGATTGTGTTAGTAATACATGCTTTAACAGTGGTTTTTTCTCAACAATTGCTGAACAAATTGACTCAGACTGTTTGTGAAATATGGGATGATTTTAAGGTACTTAATGAAGACCTTTCATCCCTTAAAAATTCCAGCCTTTGAAAAACACCAGGACTAATTGGTATCCAGGCCACACCCAGTTTTGAATTGTGGTGACCCTCCCTTGACATCTTGGCAAAATCTGATGTAGTCTTCAAACCACTGAAAGTTGGCACCCCTGCTGTAGATTATAGGATACTATAATATAAAGCAGTCCTTCTAGATCTAATGCCTTCCAGACATGATGGACGGTGTCTTCTGCAATGCTGGCAAGGAATTATAAGAGCTGAATTCCATTACATCTGGAAAGCACCAGGATGGGGCAAGACTGATTAAAAGTAATTATTTTAGAAACCCAGCTCTTTCAAAACTCTTCCTTGCTGAGCCTTCACAGGGGATAAGAGGCTGATTTGAGAGTCTCCTCTACAAGTCTAAACTCCGCATGGATTTGGCAGAGCAGCTGCGACCAAAACTAGCTGATCAGAATTAACACAGCAAGTTATTGCTGAGTTTGGCTCTTAATTCTAATCATATACACACAATGGTAGAAGTTCAATTTTATACATCAAGTGGAACATATTATTTAATAGGCTCATTAATCCTGCTAAACTCAGGAAAAACAATGTATGGTTTAAACCCTGTCAGAGAGAGCCTGTGTGATTATGCGAGTGGTTAAGTGTTAGTTTGTGCAGACCAGTGCTCAATCCCATACTTAGCCATGAAGCTCACTAGGCAAGCTATACCATTCAGCCAGAGGTGGGTTTCAGCAGGTTCTGACCAGTTTGGTAGAGGAAAGTTTGAGTAGTTTGGAGAACCAGTAAATACCACCTCTGACTGGCCCCGCCCCCATCTATTCTCTGTCTCCTGGGTCCCAGCTGATTGGAAGGGAATGGGGATTTTGCAGTAACCTTCCCCTGGATTGGGGAGGGAATGGAGATTTTACAGTATCCTCCCCTTGCCATGCCCACCAAGCCACGCCCACCAAGCCATGCCACACCCACTATACCACACCCACAGAACCGGTAGTAAAACATTTTGAAACCCACCACTGCATTCAACCTTATCCTGTTCAAAGGACTGTAAGGATAAAAGAAAATGGGGCAATAAAGCTATTTGCCCTGCATGCCTTGAAAGAAAGTCAGGCTAGAAAATGGACTACATCAACACAGAAAACCACTATACTGGGCTGACAGATCTTGAATCTCATATAATTATTTACTGAATAGCAGTCTATCTTACAACTGTGTAATAATATCAGACACAGCTATGCTATATGCCCGTGCTGGCGAACCTATGGCACACCTGCTAGAGGTGGCACACAGAGCCCTCTCTGATGGCATGCGAGCCGTTGCCCCAGTTCAGGTCTGCTGCATATGCGCGCACCTCTCCTGCTGGCCAATTGGTCTTTGGGTCTCTGCCGCACATGCAAGGTGCATATGGGGGGCCTTGCGCACATGTGTGAGGGTGGGGGGCTATGCACTGGGGGCGGGTTGCATGCAGGGGGCCGTATGCCCATTGCATTTTGGGGGTTTGGGCGAGCATGCGCTTTGGGCATTCGGTCCGGAAAAGATTAACTATCACTGCTATATGCTGTACAGCTCAAAGATTAATTGTGGATCCAAAGAAATAAGCAATACTGAGCACCAGAATATTTATCTGTATCCTTTACTGATCCAGATCTGTGTATTTCTGTGGTGTGTTATCAGTAACTATGATCGCAAGGAAGGAGATGCATGATTCTGCCTCCTGTCCGAGGATTTAGTTTATGAAAAGTGAGCATCTGTAAACTCTAGTCTGGCTCTTAAAGCTCTACTCCATGTGGGTTGGATTTCTGTGCTAGATGGCTGCATTTCACAGACATCTGGATTCAATAATCTGGTTGATACAGGCCATAAAATTAGAAACTGAACACTCCAGAAGGTAGAGGTCAGCCAGTGAATCATTGTGATCTAATGTGCTGGGCAGCAGCTCTTTGTGGTCGAGTAACAGGCTGTGTGAGGAACGGAAGGGCGGGACGATGGAAAGGGATCAACCCGCACTGCTGAGCAAGGCAAGAACTAGTTTGTTTTTCACTGTCTTGACCTTGGAAAGTAGAAATTGGGACCCACATTCTATAGCACATCTGCAGCCTTTCTTATTTCGAGCTGGCAAGTAGCTTTACGAAGGAAGTAAGACTTCACAGCAATTTAACTTGGCATATACTCTTATCCTAACATTTTTGTGGGCGCAGAAGTGCATACTTCTCCATCCAGCTTTCTTTCCTCAGGCTTAGGTTTTAAAATTTTGTTGAGCTCTTTCTTCTTGTTGACCCTTGCATTCTTACTGAGCGTTCTTCAAACCCACTATCCTGTTACAGTTGAAGTTTTATTTTATTTATTTGTTAGAATTATGTGATCTCCGTCCTTTTTTTCCAGGAACTCTGGGTAATATACATCTGGATCTCTCCTACCATTTTTACTGCCAACAATTCCCTGAGATAGCTTGGGCTGAGAGTGAATGACTCAAAATATTCTTAGTGGGCTTTCATGAGTGACGTGACTTGGAGTCTCTCTAATCCTGATCTAATTCTTCAGCCAAGACTGTCTGGCAGATTTCTTCCCCAAAGCCTTTGTAACTTGGTTTAATATATTAATAAACAAACTCATCTATTCCTAAATGTAGCAAAATCTTTTGAGTTTGTAAGCCTTACAGACATCTAGATTTTGCTCACCAGTGATCTCATAGGTTATTTAAAAAGAATTATGAAACTTAGATCTTTTGTCTTCAACTCAAAGGCAACTTTTAGCTCAAAGGGCTTTTCTATTTAAATTTTTCATCCTATACATTTCTTATCATTAAGTAAATATTGATAAAACTTAATAATAAACGGTTTTGCCTGTATTAAAGACATTTTGATAAAAAAGGAGAAATAGGATGGTAAATTGTTTAGTTAGTCA
Organism: Pantherophis guttatus; assembly: GCF_059756535.1. Taxonomy (NCBI): domain Eukaryota; kingdom Metazoa; phylum Chordata; class Lepidosauria; order Squamata; family Colubridae; genus Pantherophis; species Pantherophis guttatus. The sequence goes on from NC_142064.1 coordinate 167,989,178, forward strand.
TAAGGGTGCTGCTTCTCTTTCTGCTTATTATGCTGAAATGAACAAGAAAAAAAAGAAAAGGAATATTTCAGGAAAAAAAATTAGAATAATTAACAAGTAAGCTAGCCAATCATGCTGGAAGCAAAGGTTTGAGAAGATCAAAAGTCTTGTTTCTGGATTTTGGGTAAATCTACTATTGTACTTACAAATAAGGTAAAACATTACATATGAAATTGTATCGCAAAATAATATACTAAAATTATTTAATCTTTCAAAAAAAGTAGCTTTCTAAATCTGTTGCAGCAAAACTCACAGGCTTATGGTCAAAGGCACTTGCAGGCCAATAAAGAGTGTATGTGTGGAAGTGACAAATTTGCATAAATTCACCTCTTACATACTTGTCTGCCACATCATGATGCAAGTATGAAAGGGTCGATGTGTTGGGCCATTACAATGCACATTTAAATTGTTCTGGCATATCCATGGTTAGGATTGGCTGCCTTTGCTTATAATGTCATTGAAATGGTTTCATAAAGCATTGATGAGTCACAGTCTACTTCATTAGTAAATGCCTGGGCCAAAGAGCTTAACACCAAGCCATGAAAGCTTCTGTATAATAAATGTCTTGCTCTCTGTAACTGGCCACCAAATAACATATTCAAAAGGAACTGTTACTTGCAAATATATCAGAAAAATATTCTTTTCTCTTGCATAGAATTTTGATAGGAATTTCTTTTAAAACAATTATATCTGTATTATTAATTTTATTTATTTAACTTCTATCAAAATGTTGCTGCAAAACTTTTTCCTAACAAAATGGACAAAAGAAAAAAAAATGCCTTGGCACATTCTTATTGTGGCAAAATTACACATTCTATATCAATTTTTGCCTCCATAGCAACAAAGTATCTCAGTTTAGCGTTATCTTTTGTTTTATAAAATCTGCCAATTACCTGCACTATATAGTAGTAAAAAGGAAGTATTCCCATGAAGGTCTGATTTGTTTGTCCGGTTTAATTTAAGTTTATGCAAAAATGCTTTCATCAAAAGTAAAATAATAAAAATAAAAATAACTGTTGTCTATATCCATTTTAATTTTTTTAAAAATAATCTCTTTGTTAAACTTTTTACCAAAAGTTTAAGGATGTAAAAACCCTTAAAGTCTCTTTTTATTTTTATAACCCAGAAAAAGAATTACATCAAGAGATATTTTGTTTTTACTATAAAGAAAACCTCTCTTTATCTATAGATTAATTAATTCCAAGTGTGATTTAGAAATGAGGATGACTGAAATTATTATCCATATAGGCTACGTTATGGCTGTAAGTTTAAATGGAATCATGTGCCTCTTAAGCCACTCAACCTACAGGACACTTGCAAAAACTTTTATTCCTGTAGCTTACTCACAAGGACCAGCTATCCAGAGTACAAGTGAGTTATAATCTCTCCTTCAACCATTGAGACTTTGCCAGCCAGCACCCAGCCTCTGGTTGGCATTCTTGGCTGTAATGTTGTCTGGCTCATTTGGGATATCAAGTCTACCATAATCCCCACCAGAATCTCACTCATGGACTGGAAATTAGATGAAAGCCACAGTGTAGGAAATGGCAGGGGGAAAAAAATTTGTGCTAAGATTAAGTGCAAAAGAGAAAATGCTGTATATGTAGTTATAAATTCTACGGTTTTGCAGGTGATGCAAATACTGAATATTTATATGTGAAAAATAAATTGGAAAATATGAATGTCTGCATGTAAGTTGGATAGGAAAACAACAAAGAAATATGTATTAGTCTGTATGGTACTCACTTCAGTCTTGAATATATTATGCCCAATGAGAAATACCAATAGTTTTCCAAGTGCATGAAATAAAATATGAAATGTGAGAATCTGGTAACCCAGATGGGATATAAGAATATAAGATGGGACAATGTCAGCTGGTGACCTCCAGGGGGAGAGCCTTCTCTGTGGTGGCACCTACCCTCTGGAACAATCTACCCCCAGAGATACGAGTGATCTCCGACCTCTGGAGTTTTCGTCGGGCCCTAAAAACCTATTTTTTTCAGTTAGCCGGGCTGTCCTGATTTTACGGCTGGTTTTAAAATTTGATATGGATTTTAATTGAAAAGTTTTAAATTACGGGCCAAATTTATTTAATTATTTTAAATTTATTTTTAACTTTTGTGTATAAATGTTTTTTATCTTGGCTGTTCACCGCCCTGAGTCCGAAAGGAGAAGGGTGGTATAGAAGTTTGAAAAATAAATAAATAAATAAATAAATAAGAACTAGAAATGCCATTACTGTGCAATTGTTAGGTCTTTAATTCAGAAGACCTGGTATGCATTTTCATCTGATATGTGATGGATATCAAGTAAACATTCTGTAACGGCATGAAAGAATTCAGAACACCAATTGTCATATTTATGGATGCATTTGAGAAAAGAACCTTTGATTCCGAAATGTGTGATGAATGAACAAGTATCAGCCTTCCCTGTTAGGCCAAACAGAAAACATGACCAGATGAACTAATTCTACTTTATGGCAAAGCGACATTACCAGAATCTTGCAAGTCTGTAAGTATAAATTTCCCACTGTTTCCATTACAATCCAAGAAGCTAGGGAGGGTCCCTTCTGAGCCTCTTTCTTTGTCCACACTCCAACTTCAGGCTGTGTCCTCTCTTATCTGATGGTTCTCTATGCAGCATCTTATTGCTCCATCTATTAAGGTCTTTCCCAGATATCATGACATCAAGCCCTTTGAGACTTTGCTTAAGTTGAATGAGCATTTAAATTGTACTGAAGCCTGATGAAGAAATGCATCGTGTGTTATATTCCTCTTAAAAAAAGGATAGTATTGCCAAAGGCAATTCTTGATGAAGGGCATCTAGGCTTCTTGCCAGCTCTGCCCTAACCTGTCGTCCCATCTCAAGCTGTGAATCCCATGGACTTTACTATCTATCTTGTGAAATAAATCCCTTCCTTCTTTGCAAGGCATTTTGCCAGCTTCCACAATGTTTGCAGTTACTCCAGGTGTTCTAGTGCAAACATCACCTCCATCTGCTCCTGTTCCTCTGGGAGATGACATGTTTTCATTACCCCATATAGCCATTTATGGCTATGTTCACTTCAAGTAGAATGGAGGGTCCTGAGTGGGATGATGAGCTCTTATACCTACATGCCACATTCACAGTTTTGGATAAACATATTTATAGGGTGGAGCAAGAAGGCATCCCTTTCTAGTCCATACATTTATGTCTCAAAACATATTGTGTGAATGGTGTTGATTGTAGCAAAGAACAGCTGGAAAGTATGAGAAGGTTGATAATTATTACTATCCATTTCTGCATTGTAGGCACATAGTGTGTCAGCATTTATGTTATCCCTTCATTTAAGAGTGCATGACCAACACAGCTGCTCATTCCTGATTAGTGCCTGATAATTCAGGAAATATTTGATCCCATTTGCCCATAGCTGGGACTTGTGAAAAGGAAGTCTACTTGCGTTGGAGGATCATATTTATGCACTCTCCACTGTAAGAACCAGAGTCTTAATTATGTTTCCAGCTCTCTCTTCCAGGTCCTGGTCTGTGTATAGAACTCAGTGAAAATGAATGACATTCATAATTTGAAGGAGACACTGGACTGTCTACTGGTTAAAATTTCCCTGTAAGTACTGAGTTTTCATAAGTGAAAGAGTTCATAAGTGAAAATTACCTATATATATATATATATATATATATATATATATATATATATATATATATATATATATATATATATATATATATATATATATATATATATATGTATATATATATATATATATATATATATATATATATATATATATATAAATTTACATTCAGCATTTAAAATAGTATCCCACACTTGCTGTCTGAAGTGTAAATTTCAATGACTGGCTCCCATTTTTACCATGCCTTAGAGCTCCTTGTGGACACATTTTTATGTTAAGGTACACTTACATGAAAAAATAGCTGCATACACAATGCCACTTTTTCGTGCAGCTGTTGATAAAAATAGGATTGCCAACAGGATCGCCAATGTCCGATGACAGATATGGCACAAGAAGAAGAAGACACAAGCATATATATTGTCCCAACATACATATCAACCTCTTCTGTGTATCTTTGGAAAGTCTATATCTGTATGTACAATTTATCCTGTGAATCACATGGAAATGGGAAAGGCAAATCTTATTTTTTTATTCTGTGATTTCCTAAAGCGTGTTCTGTTTCTGTTCTTTTAATTATGCTGGTTTGTTAAAGGATCGTTGATGAAAAGGGTCCTGTGATGGGAACACAGTATTAGAAGCCACAGTAATTGTTTTTTCAATCAGCCGCATTAGCCCCGTTCATACATAATGCAGAGTCATAATGGGTGGCTTCATACTGCCAGCTCAGCCCCAAACAAACAAATCATATTGTGGGCCTTTCCCCACAGCTACTTGAATTGCTCCCCATCCATTTGTGAGTCAGCAGAAAACTATTCTGGAACGAAATGTGCTACCTCTGTTACTGAGCTCTATCTTGTCTCTGTTCCCAGTTACTGCCACTCACCTGGCTTCCCTTCAAAATAATGCCTGACCAAGTATAAACCCACTTGCTGGTTCCCCTGGTGGTGTGGTCATAAGGTCATAATGAATGCTACCTTAATAGCAGTACAGCTAAGAATGATTGAGCCTCTCTCACTCATGAACTAGGGATGACATCCCTAGTTGAGGATGAGGGTCCTGGCCAGTGGTGGGTTGCCCACGGTTCGGACCGGTTCATAAGAACTGGTAGTAAAATCAGTGGGAAGCTCCACCCACCCACCCGGACATCATCAGGAAGCTTCTGTGCATGCGCTCCCATTGTGAACCAATAGTAAAGATAAGTAGAAACCACCCCTGGTCCTGGCAGAAACCAATATGTTGCCAGGGAATGTTTGTGCCTTAGGCAGGTAGGAAAAGACTTAACGTCTTTGTGCAATAGACAAACTCAACAGTCCTGTGGCACGAGCAAGGCCAACAAAATGATTGTAATACACACCTGCAAGGATTGAGCACAGCATTTTTTCCCCCCTAAGTGTGGGCAGAAAGCGGATCAGGACATTCTAGTAAATTGAATAGTCATTTCCAGAAAATTGGCAATGGCTTCAGACTCCCTATTGTTTAAGAATCGCAGCAATTTTTTTGTTTTTTAAAAAATCCCTATTCTTTCTATACTAAATTATACTGCTGAATTATAGAAAATGCAGGGCAATCAGGAGTATGCTAAGCTCTGCTCAATTTTGTTACTCAGAAGGAATCTTTGGCTTAGAATAATTTTTAAGTGTCTGTGTTATGCGCCAGGCAATTATGGGCTTTGGGAGTTCCAGAGGAAAACAACCGAGTGTATCCTGGAGTTCTGAAATCCTTTTGCCTTATTCTAGAATTCTACCTAAAGCTCTTCTTTGTACGTTCACTTAAATAGATTAGCAGGGCATCTAGAATGTATCAGCTAGCTAGGATTTAATTCAAATAACAGATCGCTTGAACGTACTGAAATACATATTGTTTTACACATGCCTTATTTTGAGGGTTTGCCTGCTTAAAGGAATCATTTGGTCCATAATGGTCCTCCTGTTTCCAGGCCGGTTCCTTTGGCAGGCTTGCAAGCAACAGAGCTCTGTGTTTTGGGACAGAAGGCAAGTTCCAGGTGGTTCTTCGGACTGTGGTGTGGATGGACAGCGGCCAAAACTGTCAGCTGAGTCCTGGATCAAACTCTGGCCCATTCAGCAAAACCGCATATGATGCAAGTTTAGACAAGTGGGATTTTTTTTTTTTTATGGCATATGAGAGTAAAACAACCGTCTTTGCTCCTGGCTTTAAAAGAGAGGAGAATTTAAGAGTTTCAACTAACATTTGAGATAAGGATGAAGTTATTAGAAAGTATGGCTGCTTTCATGGAGAAGCTAGCGCTGTGATGGAATTGTGATTAACATCTGATATTGTTTGGTTTCTGTTTGTTTGAACAAAAACAATGAAAGCGGATGATATAGCTTGAATTGGAGCCATAATGCTGATAGAAGGGGGCATTTCCCATTTCTCTATCTGCTGTTTTCCCAGGCTGTACCCCACATTCTAGCTTTAGCAAGTGCAGAGGAGAAAAAAAAGGGAGGCATAACACAGAGCCTTCACTCTGAAGTTTCAGTAGGTGTCTTCTCTTTCAGGATTTCATATGTTTTACAGACACATGTTTGTGTTGCTATCTTCTCTTTTAGTAGAGGAAATAGACATGAGAACTGTCTTCTGTTGCACACTAAGTTATTTCTTCCAGGAACTTATTAAAACCTTAAAGAACCAATCATTCAAAAAGCTTTTTGCTAAAACTTGGCAGAACAATAGTTATTTCAAAACATATATCTATTCCTGATTAGAAGCATGCAGGTGATCTCATTTTAGCAGGGGTGAAATCCAGCAGGTTCTAACAGGTTCTGGAGAACCAGTAGTGGAAATTTTGAGTAGTTTGGAGAACCAGCAAATACCACTTCCGGCTGGCCCCAGAGTGGGGTGGGAATGGAGATTTTGCTTCCCCTGCCACGCCCACCAAGCTATGTCCACAGAACCGGTAGGGAAAAATTTTGAGTTTCACCCCTGCATTTTAAGTTATACAAATCATATCCAGTTTGCAAGGTAGAGGTGAAGTAGAGCAGTAGTAATGGAACATTTAGGATTGCAGAAATTTGGGGAACACTTCACAGGTTCCCTTCACCCAAAACTGACAGCAAATGGATAGGTCAGTCAAAGAGAATGATAGCACACTGTTTTGCTCATGCAGTTAGTGGGGAATAGAAGAATAGAGTAGTGAGGCCAAACAGAACCTTTGTATAACTTTTAAATGGCTAAACAAACAAAACTCAATTAAGAACCCTTCACCACTTTCCCCATCCTGTTTGCGATAAGGCCTTGACCTGGTTCAGTGAATGTAGGCTTAATAAACAAAAATGCATTTTAGCCTTGGGCCTTTCCACTCCACCATTCCATCATCCATAATTTCATCAATACTCTGCAATCAATTCAAAGAAGAATTCGATCAGGCTCAATTTCTTATTATGCCAGAAGTAGGAAATGATGACCAGTTTCAGAATAAATAAGGATCTCAAACCATAGTTTGAAGTTGTTTTAATATCCTGGCTTGTTTCAGTCCCATTAATAATAACATTTCACTTTATATACAATGAATCTCTTGGGTTAATCAGAATACTGAGAAAGGAAGGAGAAAGAGTAACATGAAGACAGAATATAACAATATATGGTTTTAAGTGCAGAGACGCAGCTCTTAAATTGGAATGTACTCAGCCAAAGAATATGGAAATGAAGAATGACAATTTGTCATTTGTGATACAAGCTTTAGTTCCTACCCTTAGTTTTAATCAAATTGTGCTTGACAGAGATACTTATATACAAGGAACTCAGTGCTTCTCATGCAAAGATAAAGACCTGAAGCATCTTTAACTTCTAATTGGTATGGTATCATGCTGCACCGGTTGGAAGATATTGGGGTGGGAGGCACTGTACTATGGTGGTTCTCCTCCTTTCTCTCTGGCCGGTTGCAGTCTGTGTTGGCAGGGGTGCAGAGGTCGACCCTGAGGCCCCTCATAAGTGGGGTGCCACAAGGGTCGGTCCTCTCACCCCTTTTGTTCAACATTTATGTAAAGCCGTTGGGCGAGATCATCCGTGGTTTTGGGGTGAAGTACCACCAGTACGCTTATGACACCCAGCTGTACATCTCCACCCCGGACCACCCCAACGATGCCCTTGAAGTGATGTCTCGGTGTCTGGAGGCCGTGTGGATCTGGATGGGGAGGAACAGGCTCAGGCTCAACCCATCCAAGACTGAGTGGCTGTGATTTCTGATGTCCCGATATAGTCAGTTGACGCCATCGCTGACTATTGGGGGCAAATCGCTGGCCCCCACGGAGAGGGCTCGCAACTTGGGCGTCCTCCTGGATTCATGGCTGTCTTTAGAAGAGCACTTGATGGCTGTGACCGGGAGGATCTTTCATCAGGTTCGCCTGATTCGCCAGTTGTGTCCCTTTCTGGATCGGGACTCCCTACACACAGTCACTCATGCCCTCGTCACCTCCCGCCTGGACTATTGTAATGCTCTCTACATGGGGCTCCCCTTGAGGAGCACCCGGAGGCTCCAACTGGCGCAGAGTGTGGCCGCGCGGGTGGTTATGGGAGCAACATGGTGCTCCTGTGTGACACCTCTCCTGCGCGAGCTGCACTGGCTCCTGGTGGTCTTCCGGGTGCGCTTCAAGGTTTTGGTTACCACCTTTAGAGTGCTCCATGGCTTAGGACCTGGCTACCTACGGGACCACCTACTACCACAAACAGCCTCCCACCGGCCGGTACGCTCTCATAGAGAGGGGCTCCTCCAGGTGCCGTCAGCTAAACAATGTCGACTGGTGACCCCTAAGGGGAGGGCCTTCTCTGTGGGGGCACCTACTATCTGGAACGAGCTCCCCCCGGAAATACGAAGGATCCCGGATCTGCGCACCTTCCGCCATGCTTTGAAGACACTCCTATTCCAGCAGGCCAGCCTGGCCTAATTTTCTCCCCTTCTTTTAAATTTTTAAATTGAAATTTTAATTTGTTTTAAATTATTGGGAATTTTAATTGTCTCGGGCAAAATTATTTAATTTGGTTTTAATTATGTTTTTTAACTTTTGTATTTATGTGTTTTATTTTGTGCCTGTTCACTGCCCTGAGTCCTTCGGGAGTAGGGCGGTATACAAATTTAATAAAATGAAATGAAAAAAATGAAATAATTCTTGGGTGCGCTGCACATTCCCTCGATTAACACTCTATGCATATCTTTACAATTGTGTTAATATAACATGATCTCTGAGCTCACATTAAATCTATGCAAACCAGACCAAACCATCTTACGCTTAAGTGTGTGATTGCCTGCCTGAATCATGTCTGATATTAAGATCATGGTAAGCCTGCAAATATGCCAAAGGATGAATTATCAATCCCATTTTAGCCTGGTCATCCTGTGCTTCTTCTGAAGCAGATTAGGCCAATATATTGACTTTTTAAACATTAAGGCAACACACATGGAACACAATGGAGCTGGCTCACCATATTAAAACAGCCATTTCCAACTGGATATTCTTGCAATATGTTGGACAGAGGCCCCCAAAATTTTGATATGATGCTAGCCACAAAATTGGGAAATGTTATTCAATGCAAATGGAAAGCACCAACTGCAGAACTCTGTACTTGAATAAAATGTACCTTAGGACTGTTTTATCTGGGCTGAAAAAACTAGATGGCTACTAGGTAAGAACAAAGAGTTAGAGGTTTGTATTCCCATGCCACCAGCTGAAGGTCACCTGGATTTTTAAAGCCCACATATGAAAGCCCTAATACAATACAGGGCAGCATACACTAGTATATTCTATAGCTTTCCACAAAGAATCCTCAAAGTAAAGCAGAGAGTGGATTATCAGATGCAGATGCTTGAAAATAGAGACTAAATATGGTAAACAGAAGCAGCTTCAGCCTGTTTGCAAATGTTGTATGTTCCTCAAATCTATTGTGACTTAGGTCTTCTCATCATGAGGATGGATTGAAGTTCCTCATAGAACCCATAATTAGTCCTAGTTAAGTTTAAATGTTGGTGTCTCTAGCTAAGATCTAGTAGTGAGAAAAACTATCTACCTAAGATCCTGGTGATCTCTTTTTCAGGGGTAGATAATAAACTGGATTAAAATGGACAAATAAACCATGTGTACTGCTTCTTTGCCTTTTGGCTAAGATCAAGTGACAAATAAACTGGGCCAAAATAAAGCGAGGAACTGTAACCTTCACACAGTGTGATATATACTAAATGAAGGATTCAATACTGTGCTCTGTTGATAGTTTTGTTTGATTTACATCCCCTTTTTCATTCAGATATTCAAGTTGATTGGGTTACAAGCCCTCCAATGGCCTTTCCAACCCTATTATTCCATGTTTTATTACTCTTGCCCTCTTTAAAAATCCCTGTGAGGTTGATTGGGTTGAGAGAGAGTGTCTGACTCAAAGCCACTCAGGGAAACTTCATGGCCAATAGTGTTAGGAAGCTGCCAGCAGCAAAGAGGAGGGATCAAATGGGGAATTAGCCTTGAGTCCTTGCACAATCACAAGCTGACCTCCTTCTCCTGAACTTCTCTGGACCCTTAGATTTTTGTTCCCAGGAGAAGGCAAGCAGTCTGGGGAAATTCCTGTATTATAGACAGAAGACAATAAAGCTGTTAACTTGAACCCTACATGTATAGACCTGGTTGCTTGTGCCTGACAGATAGGCTTGAATCAGGTCTCCCTTGTGACAAGTCAACACGTTAACCCAGTGGTGAAATCCAAGTATTTTTATTATCGGTTCTGTGGGCGTGGCTTGGTAGGCGTGGTGTGGCTTGGTGGGCATGGCTTGGTAGGCATGGCAGGGGAAGGATACTGCAAAATCCCCATTCCCACCCCACTCCAAGGGAAGGATACTGCAAAATCTCCATTCCCACCCCACTCTGGAGCCAGCCAGAAGTGGTATTTGCTGGTTCTCCAAACTTCTCAAAATTTCCGCTACCGGTTCTCCAGAACGTGTCAGAACCTGCTGGATTTTACCCCTGCTTTAACCCCTATACCAGTGATGGCTAATCTTTTTGCCATCACGTGCCAAAAGCGGGGGGAGCGCAGGGGGTCACGCGCATGCGTGCCCACACCCAAAATTCTATGTGCCTCACCCCCCGTGCATGCGGGCACGACCCCGCTGTGCTCTCCTCACTTTTGGCATGTGATGGCACGGGCCCAGTAGGCCCATTTTTCACCCTCCCCAGGCTCCAGAGGCTTTCTAGGAACCTGGGAGGGCGAAAACGGCCTTCCCTACCCCCTCGGAGGCCCTCTGGAGGCCGGAAACAGCCTGTTTCCTGACTTCTGGTGAGCCCAGAAGGCCCGAAAATCAGCGGGCTAGCATGCGCATGTGCGCCAGAGCTGAGCTCGTGTCCCACTGATATGGCTCTGTGTGCCACCTGTGGCACGCATGCCATAGGTTCACCATTACGGCCCTATACTGTACTGGCTCTCTTGATTGATTTCCTTAAATTTCTGAGGATACCTGGCAAACTTTGTTCATAGTAATCCAGCAGTCACTTTCCAATTGCTAAAGCTGCCTGGATCCAACATGTAAGGTTTGGAGCAAATTGCTTCCATTCTCTTTCCAGCCATAGCCATACTCTTTCCAGTTTTTAGCTGGCAAAAACCACAGTAGCATAAAATTTGCTATCATGAGGGTTGATCTTTATCTTTCCCTTATTGCCTCCATTTCTAGTTCCATCTGACTTCCCTTCAAGGTCATTGGTAACAGCCTGATTTTATACCCCTTTTCAAAACCGGGAGGAAATGCTGCTTTTAACACCCAGACAGCCGAGGGGATGACTTAAGGCTTCTTCACTCATGGGCTGGGAAGAAGATGAAGGTAACCTCATGGGGAGAAATGGCTGGTGTCCTGGCACGGCTGTGTTGTGGTTTGATGCAATTTGGGACATGGTCACAGTCTGGACAAAATCCTGAGACCTGGCAGTTTATGCGAGTTAGTCCCTTTTAACAGAAAGGCCCATGTGCATGCTCCAGTTAGAGTGGATAATTACGTCTGAGCTACAGTCCAAAACATTACTAATAGGAATGACTGTGTTGTTATATGTTTGAAGGGTGTGATGAATGGGAGAACAGAGGATTAGAACCAGATCAGACTTCAGTTCCTTCAAAGTCGAAACTTGCTGAAGACTGCTCTTTCCTCCCCCCTACTGGCTGCCTTGGAGATTATTAAATGTACAAAATGAAAAAAGGTTTCAGATAGCATAAAACACAGAACGTAGAATAACAGACTTGGAAGGGACACTCTGCTCAAGCAGGAGAGCTTATACCATTTCGGACAAATGGGTGTCCATTTACTTAGCGGCTTCTAGTTTGACTGTAAAACTACACTGGTTAAAAAAAAAATAGCCTTAAAGTCAGCTTGGCTGACTTTATAAACTATTTCCCCCCTTTTTATTTCCTCCTTCATATTAACATTTACAAAGGAGATTTTGTGTAGTCTATTTTGCTTCTGAAACTTTTTAAAAATTACCCTTAGTCATAGCAAGATGTTTTCTTTAGAACAACTAGTTGCAAAGGGGAAGCAGAAGCCTAACATCTTGAATGGTGGAATTAAGTGTCACACCAGTGTATCTGGAGTTAGTGCATCACATGAGGCACAAATAACCAGTCTCAAATGACTTTGGACACATTATGTGAAGAATCAGCAGAGAAGTTTCTAATTCTGGGAAAGTTTGAAAGAAAGAGAAGAACCAGCAGCAAGGGGATGGACTCAGTTACTGTGGCAATGAACACACTGTTGGGAAACTTTAAAGAACAAGTTAGGGATAGATTGTCATGGAGAAGCTCTATGATAACATTTGGTGGCACATAATTAATCTAAGTGGGACGGGTGGCTCAGTGGCTAAGACTCTGAGCTTGTCGATCGAAAGGTCAGCATTTCAGTGGTTAAAATCCCTAGTGCCACGTAATGGAGTTATATCCCATTACTTGTCCCAGCTTCTGCCAAACTAGCAGTTCGAAAGCACGTAAAAAATGCAAGTAGAAAAATAGGGACCACCTTTGGTGGAAGGTAACAGCGTTCCGTGCACCTTTGACATTTAGTTATGCCGGCCACATGACCACAGAGACGTCTTCTGACAGCGCTGGCTCTTTGGCTTTGAAACAGAGATGAGTACCGGTCCCTAGCACGACTAGCACATATGTGCGAGGGGAACCTTTACCTTTAATTAATCTAAGAATTTGGCTCTCTTTAGCCCCTGGTTTGTATATTCACAATAGTTGGAGGTACCTGTTGCTGCATCTTACCCCCTAAGATACAGCTAAACTTTGGAGAAGCATCGTCTTCTTAATGTTTGTAGTTTACTCTGATTAGACAACATCAGTAGTGGTGGAACCAACTCTTTTGCTTACTAAAGGGTGATATTTTTATCCTCTGTGAAGATGTTCTGAAGGAAACCTGCATATTGTTGCATTTTTCTTATAGGCTCTTACATTTGCAGATTAGCAGAGAATAATTTGGTGGTATATGCAACAAATAGATAATATCTCTCTAGAGTTAAACTTGACCGCTGTTATTTTCTAGGCAGCAATATGCATGAGGCTTGCCATTTCCTTCTCAGATCTGTAAAATCATTTTTGGAAATTTAACTTCTAGTGAGCACCTTGCATCAGCATCAGAGACAGTGAGAAGAAGGTGACTATGAAGGCAGTTTTCAAGACTGGATGGATAGGAACTCTGCCAAAACTTCAGTAGTGAGTCCTCTGGGATGCTTCCACATCAGATTTCAGGAACACTGATGGTTTCTCGTTTCCATTTCTTGTGGGTTTTTAGTCATGGCAAAATGCCCAATTAGAGTGTAAATCCTTAAGTTGGGTATTGAATTGCCAATTCCACAACTTGATGTCCTCCAAAAGTAGTGCCATTCAAAGACTGTGCTGCTTACAATCCCAACTCTTTTGGAGAACATCAGGTTGGGGACAAGTTTCTCATGGACTACTCCATATTGAAAAAAAAAAGAATGAAGTAAGTTTCAGGCCATTGAAAAAAGAGTCTTTTGGATTTCTAGTGTTCTTTCTTTCCTCCACTGGAACTGTAAGATATAGCTAAAAACTGTACGACACTTGAACTGCAAATTGGGTTGTGGCTGAAAAATATATCTGGCAAACAATGGACAAGTGCAATGATTTTAATTTGTTATCTGTATTATTCTGGCAGTGGTGACACTTAGACATCAGGGGCAAAGGAAGTTTCTGGGAAGCTGAGCAAAGGAGTTCACCTGTCGTACAGTTCTAATTAAGTGAACCAACCTGTTGCAGGGAGGTGTTTTTCTACCTGTCAGGCACTTGCTAGCCAACTCCCTTTACTTTTACAGTGATAGGCAAAACCTGCACTGGCATGCTGGCTTACACGAACTGGATTCTTCGTGATTTTGCTATTGTTAAAGCAGCTGACTGCCAAACAGGCTTTTTACACATGGCAAACATATTTGCCAATGCCATGCTGTTGTAATAACGTTCTGTTATCTGTCTTAAAAGAGAGGAAAGTACAGCAGGGATTTTGGCTCTTCTGCATGGAAGAAATTGTATGATAAATACTTCCAGAGTCAGTAGGGGATTTCATCTTCTAATCACTTACAGCCAGGAAGACAAAGCTGTATAATAGATTTCACTAAGCTGGCACCTTCTAGGCATGTTGGATTAAAACGTTTGTCATCCTCAAACAGTGCAACAGATCTCTCTTCTGGCTAGGAAAGATTGACGTTGTGGTTCAACACATCTGGAAAGCAGCAGGAAGGGAAAGGCTGCCTTACCAAGTCCTGTTATACTGCAGATGTTGGGGTTATAATAAACCAGTTAGATCGTAGGAAATGGAATATTATCTGCGGTGGAATGAGAATGGCTTTTTTGACAAAATGTTCTTGGGATTTCCTGTTTTCTGTTCTGTGTTCTGCCAACCCATAATTATTGCTTCCTTCTCTTTGCCCTGCACCAGAGGGAGGCAAGCTTGGCACTTGAAGTGTTGCTAAAATGCAAATCTAAGCAACTCTTACTGTTGACTATTGCTGGCTATGTTACCTGAGACAATCCTATGGCCTCTCTCCTAATCATTAAGACCATCTGAAGAAGTTTCCCCATAACTATAATAGGCTGCTGTCGCTACAGTTGTGGGTCAAACTTCTAGTCTGGGTCTTTGGGGTACATCGTCTGCTGATTTGAGAGGTCTAATCTCTTTGCTTACTTTTAAATCAACCCTAAACATGCACTTTCTGAAAGCAGCTTTTAATTCTTGATTTTTTGATTTTTGATTTTCATTACTTTTAATGATTACTATAATTCCTGGTTTTAATGCTGATTTTATGACTCACTGTAAATTGCCAAGAAATCTTAAAAGGTGGTGATATAATTTTAATAAACTAATAAATAAATAGTTCATTTTGAGAGCCATAAGTTGCCTACAAAGATACAATCTTCCATGAGCAGAGATAAACTAATGGCCATTATATGGACCTTACCCATGTTATTTTTCTTGTCAGCAATAGGAAAATAGTTCACTATTATCTTCTTGTATTCCCCCCCCCCATTTTTGAGTCTGTCCTATGGTCCTGAGATTCCTGGTGGTTGTCTATCAAAATATTAATCAAATCTGATCCTCCTTGGCTTTTTCAAGATCAGCCAAACTTGGTAGGTCCTGCTATTATCTGCAGGGTACTCTACACAGGCTATATCTTGATGTGCCAAGTGGAAAATGCTGCTAGATATTCATAACTATCCCCTACTCCCAAGTTTAGATACCCATTGTTATGATTATGAAAGAACTGCATGTGTACAGATTGACCCTGAGATTATCTGTGTGCTTCTGATCTATTGTCCTTCTCTACTTAGTATCAGGTCAAACCAAAATAGGATTGTTACACATGAAAAGGAGAATTGCATCTTCAGCTCCAAGAAGCTTGACTATCTTGCTTGCTATGGTTATAAGACTGCAGCTCCTGTAGTAGGAAATGAAGACTATGGCTACAGTGGAATCCCTGTAGAAAGAAAATAGACGACATTGGAAGAAATAAAATAGAGGACATTTTCTCCCTGGGAATTAGCTATTGCACATATGTACTGTACAGCAATTCTGACCAGCTGTGAACCATCCTTTTTTAAGGAGAAGACAACTGTTCCTGACTTTTGATAGATTACCAGCTTGCAGGCATACATTTAGCTTTCAGCAAAATGCAACACAAGGTCGAAGACGTTTCTGCATATGGGAAAGATAAAGGCCTTGCTATATGAGGGCATATATTTCATCTTGAGCAGAGATTAG
This sequence comes from Pantherophis guttatus, assembly GCF_059756535.1. Classification (NCBI taxonomy): domain Eukaryota; kingdom Metazoa; phylum Chordata; class Lepidosauria; order Squamata; family Colubridae; genus Pantherophis; species Pantherophis guttatus. Next base: position 168,005,089 of record NC_142064.1, read on the forward strand.
GGTATATTGGACACGATGATAGCCTAACAATATATTAAAAAGACTGAGGGTTTTAAAAGAGTGGGTGGGCAATTTTTTTCAAATGCAAAAGGTTTTAAGATAAGTGGCCAAATACTTTTTGGACAAAAGAGGCAAGAATTCCCAATCCCCGCCAGAAGGTTCTTAGGAAAAATTCTCAAGCTTGCAATATGAAAACTTTATGCTGATTTCATGTGTATAATTGTATGATCCAAAAGCATAGCTGTCAATTGACCTCAGCATGGTGCCAATCAGCTTATTCTGGAGACCTGCAAACATCTGCTCCCCTAGGAGGAAAATTGCCCCAGGCTGTTAAATAACTAGTTTTGGGCTGCAAAAATTCATATGATTATCAGATGACAGTAAACACTTGGTAAAAACTGTTAACCTTTTGTACCATCTATTTCTCATCCTGGTTATTGCTTGCTTGATGTATTAGGTCTACATGCAATGTGCAAATGAAGTGAGAGATTGGTCTCTGTGTGTTTCTTTTTCAATGCTTGCAGTTTCAGACTGGTTCCTCTGGTGATCTTTACATTGCTGTGACTCCAGATTAGGGTCACCAGATATTGGAACAAGCAAAGAAGGACATAGACAAATGGAAAGGAGGACAAGGTTGGGCCAGGAGGGGGGGGGTTCCCCTCGTTGAAATGTGCCCGCCAGGTTTCCAAGCATTCCATCAGCCGAGGTCACAGGGGAGGGGCGGGGGGGTAGCAGTTATCATTAAAGAAGGTCTGAGACCGAGGGAGGCCACTGTTTCTCAGACGGCCGGCTGTGAATCCCTTTTTGTGAAATGGGGTCATGGGGTTCAGATGGGTTTGCTGATCATGTACCTGGCTCCCTGCCACGTGGCAACAGCCCTGCCCGAGCTACTCAACGTCATCGCTGCGGTGGCGGTTGATACCCCTAAGCTTATGGTCATGGGGGATTTCAACCTGCCGTCCGTGGGTGAGACGTCAGAGATGGCTCGGGAGTTCATGGCTTCCATGACAGCTATGGACCTGACCCAGTTAATTCATGGCCCTACCCACACAGGGGGAAACACGCTGGATCTGGTTTTTGTCTCTGGACAGTGGTTGAGGGATCTTGATATAGGGGATATAGTTACTGAACCCTTGTCATGGTCAGATCACTCTCTCCTTCGTCTCGACTTTCGAACCGCTGCACCCCGCCGCAAGGAGGCGGAGCCGGTAAGATGGTTCCGCCCCAGGCACCTGATGGAACCTGACAGATTCCAGACGGAGCTTGGGCCATTTCCTGAGGTTCTGGCACACGCCTCGACTGGAGACCTGGTGGCCGCCTGGGATAGGGCGGCTGCTGGTGCTCTGGATCGGGTCGTGCCTTTGCGGCCTCTGACCCGGTGCCGATCTCAATTGGCTCCTTGGTTTTCCGAGGAGCTGAGGGAGTTGAAGCGCCGGAAAAGACGCCTAGAGAGCAGTTGGAGGGCCAGTCTTTCTGAATCTGACCGGACACTAGTAAGATCCCACATTAGGAATTACTTAGTGGCGATAAAAGCAGCGAAATGTAGTTATTTTGCTGCTCTTATTGTGTCATCAGATAATCGCCCGGCCGCCCTCTTTAGGGTGACCCGCTCCCTGCTCCACCAGGAAGCGCAGGAGGACCCCTTGGAAGGTAGAGCCGAGGATTTTGTTCAGTATCTGTATGACAAAATCACTCAGATTTGGGAAGATTTGGACTCCGACTGGGTAGTCTCAGGGGGAGAGACAGGGGCAGATCTTGAGAATGTTATCTGGGATGAGTTTGATCCTGTGACCCCTGAGGACGTGGACAGGATTCTGGGTAGACTGAACACGACCACTTGTTTATTGGACCTGTGTCCTTCCTGGTTAGTACTGGCTTCCCGGGAAGTGACACGAGGCTGGCTCCAGGGGATTATAAACGCTTCGCTGAGTGAGGGTGACTTTCCTGCCGCCTTGAAAGAGGCGGTGGTGAGGCCTCTCCTCAAGAAGCCTTCCCTGGACCCGGCAATGTTGGTAAATTATCGTCCGGTCTCCAACCTTCGCTTTGTTGCGAAGGTTGTTGAGAGTGTGGTCGCGCAACAGCTCCCCCAGCACCTGGATGAAACGACGTATCTGGATCCATTCCAGTCGGGCTTCAGGCCCGGGTACAGCACGGAAACGGCATTGGTCGCGTTGGTTGATGATCTCTGGAGGGCTCGGGACAGGGGGTGCTCCTCTGTCCTGGTCCTGTTAGATCTCTCAGCGGCTTTTGATACCATCGACCATGGTATCATGCTGCACCGGTTGGAAGAGTTGGGGGTGGGAGGCACTGTGTTGCGGTGGTTCTCCTCCTTTCTCTCTGACCGGTCGCAGTCTGTGTTGACAGGGGGACAGAGGTCGACCCCGAGGCCCCTCATATGTGGGGTGCCGCAAGGGTCGGTCCTCTCGCCTCTCCTGTTCAACATTTATGTGAAGCCGCTGGGCGAGATCATCCGTGGTTTCGGGGTGGAGTACCATCAGTACGCTGATGACACCCAGCTGTACATCTCCACCCCGGATCACCCCAATGATGCCCTTGAAGTGATGTCCCGGTGCCTGGAGGCCATACGGATCTGGATGGGGAGGAACAGGCTCAGGCTCAACCCATCCAAGACTGAGTGGCTGTGGTTTCCGACGTCCCGATATAGTCAGTTGACTATATCTATAGTCAGGATCCCGGATCTGCGCACCTTCCGCCGCGCCTTAAAGACCTTACTATTTCACCAGGCCGGCCTGGCCTAATTTTCCCCCTCTTTTATAAAAGATTTTTAAAATTTTAAATATCTTTTAGTATTTTATATATTCAATTTTAAATTGGTTTTAAAAGTTTGGGGTTTTAAATTTGTCAGGGCCAAAATTATTTAATTTGATTTTATTCTATTTTTAAATTTTGTATTGTATGTGTTTTTATTGTTTGGCTGTGCACCGCCCTGAGTCCTTCGGGAGTAGGGCGGTATAGAAATCTAATAAATAAATAAATAAATAAATAAATAAATAAATAAATAAATAAAGTGGGGAAAAAAGGAGGGCACATTAAAAGTTTAAATTTCTTGGCATCTCCAACAAAAATTACATCAAAACACTACTAACAAGACATAACAAAAAGCCCATAACTCCCTAGGCTTACATGTATGTGAAATTATATTTTTCAGCACCAGAAAGACTGGGGTTTTTTCAGTCTCAACATTTTCTCAATAAACCTTTACTTTAAGAACATATGTTAGTGACAGTATAGCTATTGTCTGATGCATGTGCCAAATTGATGCCAAATGATGAGTCATGTGATCTACACATGAGGCTACAGTGATCATAAATTTGAAGAACTGGATTAAAGCCAATGGCTGAATCAGGAAATAAATGAAATAATGTACATCTAGGTTATAAAGTTTGTCAATAGACAGAGGGGTGGGGGTGGGGAAAGCAAAAAATTTACAAAGCCACAATACAAAAAATTTGTATCACTACAATACTGTTCTGAAAACTCCCCCCTCCAAACCCAAAACAATAAAAAAAAAAGCCAGATAATATTTGATTTTAAGGCTATGTCTGATAGATGGAGGTCAAGAAGAGAAAAAGGAGGATATGTTCTCCTTTTTACTAGATGTCTGATAACTCTACACCACATGCAGACCCACAGAACACACCATTGTTGGCTGCAATATGAGGCCAGGCCTTGCTCTGGTTATACAACAGTAAACTCCTCCCCTATCACAGAAACACCAGCATCTACTTCAGTGTGCACTCTTGAAAAATTGATGTTATTGGCTTTTCTTGTAAATTCATAGGATTTGTTAGCAAATGCAGGGCAAAACACCATTTCAGACTTCTCCCCACCCCCATTAAATGAACTGGAAACCTTTTGTTTAAGTTTCAGGCACATTTCTTACGAAGATTAACTATAACTACACAAGCAAAGTTTCTTACATTCTCTTGGCTACTTTTACTGATAAGAAGCACAGAAGGGAGTGAAGAGCTGGCAGAGATAAATGAACTGTAAATGTTTTTCTTCTTCTTCTCCTTTAACAGAATGGCCTAATGCATATATATCTTGGCAAGGTAGACTTTTACTTTAGAGTGTGTTTACCCTTCTATGTTGCTCTAACATTTCTGAGCACCTCTTATTTCTTCATGTAGGAGGGTGGAGCTTGTGCTGCAGCAATGTCACATTATCACGTTATCATTCGTGCTCCCTCTTGCCTCCCGGTGGGCATGTCTACACACCGATGCATATGGTACAAAGTTATGATGGAATGTGCACCTGCAGCAGCAGTGGAGGAGAATTTGGCCAAGAGACTACATATTGTAGTCCTGAGCTGGATGAGGAAGGAGGGAAGAAGTTTAGGGTAGCTACACTTTATAATCTGTCAGGATATGTCTAGTAGGTTAGAAAGTTATAGCTTTAATTTGGCAAGATTCTGTCTATTAGGTGTAAGCAAATAAAGGAATTGACTCAATTGATTTCACTGTCATGAAATGGGCCCGATAAAAATACATTTTTGAAGCTCTCCCCTCTTTTTCTGAACCTCATCAACCTGTTTCATGCTGTACCTTTCCTCTTGATCCAGTTTCCTTCAGATAGTTGTTTTATGGTTCCATTGTCTCTATTTGGTTAAACTACTTTAATATACCTCTTTGTACTGTACAGTAAGGTAGTCATCACAAAATCTCTCCAGTTCCCTGGGAACCACAGGCCTGATATCATAGTCAGGTCTTGAGAGACAGATGGAATGTTGTGAGGAAAGCAATAGCAATAGCCCTTAGACATATATATCGCTGCATAGTGCTTTACAGCCCTGTCTAAATGGTTTATAGAGTCAGCATATGGCGCCCAACAATCTAGGTCCTCATTTTACCAACCTCAGAAGAATGGAAGGCTGAGTCAACCTTGAACTGGTCAGGACTGAACTGCTGGCAGTTGGCAGAATTAGCCTAAAGTACTGCATTCTAACCACTGCGCCACCATGGCTCTTCACGTGGGAATGGAGCTAATCTCACTTCCGGGAGAGAATATTTCACAAGGTAAGTGCCATGGCAAAGAATGCCCACTTGCTGGTACCTGCCAGATGTGATTTCCTGGCAGATGGGATCTGAAGCATGCTTTCTCTACCAGAAAGCATGGTGAGGTAGACAGATGTAATTAGGGAGAGGAGATCCCTCAGATAACCCAGTCCAATGCCATGAAGGATTTTAAAGGTCAAAATAAGCACCTTGAACTGGACCTGGAAGCAGACTGGCAACCAACGCAGCTTTTGAAGCAGAGGTGTAATGTGTACTGCTCTAGGGTCGCACATAACTGCCTGTACTGCTGCATTTTCCACCAGTTGAAGTTTCAGGAGGAGTCACAGTCCTAAGGACCCTGTCTGCTTCCTCAGGTTCAACAGGTCCAAATCATTCTCAGATAACAGGGCAAAACTCCTCCCTAGCATCTCTACCGGATGCGCAACAGCATCCTACTGAGAATGAATCTGAGTAATTTTATCCAACAGTGCTGGAAAATTCATCTACACACCCCTGAAAAGTTTCTCCAAGACATCCTTTCTGGTGGGGTGGGGTGGGAAGTCATGTCACTTGAAACTATATGCCATTGCAGTAAGACTGGAGGAACAATGATGCTTTGCCACACTGATTGCCACTAGGCAGGCCTTAAAAGCTCTGGTAGCGCAGCAGACTAAAGCACTGTTATTAACATCAGCTGCCTGCAATTACTGCAAGTTCAAATCTCACCAGACTCAAGGTTGACTCAGCCTTCCATCCTTTCTAAGGTAGGTAAAATGAGGACCCAGATTGTGAGGGCAATAAGCTGACTTTGTATAAATAAACAAAAGTATAAAGGCTATCGCTTAACGCATTGTAAGCCGCCCTGAGTCTTCGGAGAAGGGCGGCATATAAATCAAATTTAAAAAAAAAAAGCATCTCTAGCCTGTATTCACTTGAATTGGTCCTTTGTTGAGCATCAGTGATGCTCTTAGCTTTTCTTGCTTTCTCAACTCTTCTGTAAACCACAGACAATGCTGGGATCCCCGAGAGGAGAGAGGTCACATGGGTACATCCACAGCCTCAGCTACCTCCTTATTCCAAATAGCAAACAAGGCTTTGGACCATTGTAACAGGTTTCCAGTATAGTCATAGCTGTGCCACATGTACTATTCCTTACTAATAGTAATAACAGCACTGGCCAGTTTTGGAGCATTTGAGTGAACACACACAATCACAGCTAAACCCCAGCTTTTTCCCAAGTATTTTTATATTATAGATTATATTATTGATATTTTATTATATATATATTCATATTTTAGCTGCATCCCATCAACTAGGATGCTCTTGCAATGTGCTTACACACCCTTAGAATACCCTTGGACCAGGAGTGGATTCCACTTACCTTTATTACCGGTTTGCAGTGAAATAGCACATGCACACTTGTTTCGCTTGTGCATGCGCTCTTCTGCGCAGATCACCAATGATGATGTAGTGCCAGGCGGGCGGAGCCTCCTGCCGGTTTTACTACCGGTTCTATAGAACCGGACAGAACTGGGAGCAACACATCACTGCTTCAGACTGTAATGTCAACATTTTGAATCTTAGTTCTTCTTAAACTGTATTCCCACATGTCCCTATGCCACTAATTTCCTATCTGAAGAAGTCACATGCTAAAACATCAGAAACTCCCCATCATCCAAACAGCATTGCTGTATTTCAGTCTAATGGAATAAATTTGTCTCCAAAAAGCTATTGATTGCACAGCTTGAAAGAATAGTTCCCTAATCTTGGTTAATTCAGCAGCCGTTTGATCTTTCTGAAATTTAAAGAAATCTTTAAAAAAAATACAGCTAAATCTGGGATGATACAGACCCTGAGGAATTGGCAAACAGAGTATTGGTCTGGAAACCTTACAGATTCACTAATTATCCATAAAAGGATACATGCAAGTACAGATTACACTTAATTGCCTGTTTCATTGTGGATACTTGCCATCAGTGGGGAAGTGATTTAGTCAGATTTCACACATACCACACAAAACATTTTCAGAAGATTGGAGACAGGCAAAACTTCCATATGGTTTTTTCAGATGAGACACAACATTTACAAGGAAAAATGGAGAACAGGGTTTTTTTTCCTGTATACCTCTGTATATTTCTGGTTTTTTCCCCTGTATATTTATATAAACACAGAACTTTGTCCATCGCTCTTCAGCAATCCCTGGGAGTCATTAGTGTCCAGTATGCTCTGTTCTGCCACATCTCATAGTTGAAGCTGCTAATATTTTCCTCAAGGTTGCTGCTGTAGTAGATGAGAAACCGAACAACCTTTGGGGATGCATTGAACTTTGGAATTGGTGAGATAGTAAACCACTGAGTGTCTGATTTGTAAAAGGCAATGCCTAAGACTGCTGCCTCCTAAATAAGGCCCCCATCTAACACTCCAGTTTTTCTGTACCACAGCTTTTTTCTTTCTTTCTGGCTGCTAGTCTATCTTTCAGGAAAAGTGGTCTCACACCCAAGCAATGGCCTTTATTTTTGAAGAATGTTAGATGTAGGACCAAATCTATTCCTTTAATAAAGATGATGTTGGAATCTGTGTGCTTTGCTTTAAAATTATAATTCTTTTTTTAATGAGATAAGACAGACAGTCAACAGATATCAAATGAGGTGCCCCTGGGTTATTGTAGGCGACAAGTATCATACAAGTAGCACTGCAGAAGAAGCTTCTTCTGCTCCTGCCTTCACTTTTAGTCATAAAAAGTGGAACAATAGAAAGAGCAATCTGACTTGCCCCTTTATCTCTCATAGGGAATGTTGCTAGGGCAAGACACACATGGAGACCCACAGCCTCTGAGATAAGACGATGTGGGATTGTCTTTCTGTGTATCACGGCCAGAGAAGGAGGACAGGATGAAATATAGTAGCATCCTGGAAGGGACAGAAGAAAAGAGAAAGTTCTTTTTTTGGGTTGGAATGAAATCCAGTCCAAAAGAGTACTCAAATTCATATGCTAATCCTTGAATTGAAAACAGCTTCACATCTTATTTCATCTTCAAGCTTTGACAATTGTGCAGGTTTTGGCAGATTATCTTGCCATCAGTTCTTCCATAGTTAACTGATCTCGCCTGTCAATAAATTTGTTCTTCAGAATAGTCACTCCTAGTCAAGCAAAACAAGCCAGGAAAATCCATCTTTAGTATTTAAAACTGCAGCTGTAAATGATTTACTAACTAATCCATTTATTCCCTACCTTGAACTTATTTGTCTACATTACAAAGGAGATACGGCTTCCTACATGAGCATTATATGTTAACCATGTGATGGAAGGAGTAGAACTGCTCATGTTGTATTTCCTGACTGTTTCCTGTCATCCATTTATAGGTGGAGTTCTGAAGACAGGACTTTTCTACAATGAAGAAGGTTCATCCTGTGATTTAGAATCCAGACTGCACAGGAACAGAATTTATGAGGGAGCCTAACATTTGTCCCCAGACTTTATGTGACATTGCTTTAAGCTTTTTCCTGCTCCATCCATGGATGAATGGCTGACAGGCTGGGGGAAATGAAACACCATACCACATCACATGCTTTGTTATAGTCCATATTATAATAAAGAGAAGGCCTAGAGACACATGGTATGCAGCTTTGCCTATTATGTATCTTATAACATTTAGAAGTTATTTATGAACTTCAAATCATCCATGACACACTGAATATACAGGTTCATATAAGCAGAACATGAAACTAATGATAGGACATGATACCCTTTAATTGACTGCATGTGTTCATGTATCTCGTATGCTCAATTTCCATCAGTAATATGGCTTGTGAGCCTTTTCAGTAATTTTCCTGTTTGTTTGAGAAATGTTTGTTGTTGCCAGCTTCATCTCTTGATTTTATTTTCCCAGGCTGCTTGGGCCATGCTGCCAAAGGAACACAGAATCCTGTCCTCTCCATCCATCTGGAATGCCAGGAAAATCAATATGAGCATAGAAATTGTGAGAAAATATGATTGGAACATGACGCTGTGTAGTGAACAAAATACCCACCTGCTATATACTGCAGTATAGCAGCCAATGATTCTGTTCAAGTTATCCTTAGCATTTTGGGAACTTTAAGAGATAAGCAAGCAAATGGTCAATTATCTGATTTTAAAAATTTTTGTGCTTATAATCAATTTGCATGCTTTATTATGTCTGAATTCATTTTCTGATTCCAAGTTTGTGGTTGATATGCATGAATAAGGTCAAGGCAGAATCAGACATTATGAGAACTCTATTGCTTTGTCTCCTCTTTGTTGTCAGCTTAGCATATTATATAATCATTTGCACAAGAGTAAGGTCAAATAGAATCATTGTATGACTTTTAAGGAATTCTCATAAAGTTAGCTCTTTTCTATAGAGAAAAGTATATGGACTTCTCCTGGGTAGTATAAACTCGTATGACTAGGACTCTGATTTATTTCACTGATGCATGAAAAAGCTATAAATGAGTATATCTTACAAATAGATACATCATTACAGTTGAGAACAAAATTATATGATACAACAATCTTTATTTCTGTCAAAGACCAGCATAAAATGAGAGAAACCTACAGCAATACAAGTAAAATTATAATGCTACCATAAGTTATTTCAATGATATAATACAGTCCATAAAATATAATGCTGTAAAGGTTGTTGAACTATATGTCTAACATTAATTAGAAATTCAATATCAGTTTCATTGTGCTGTAAAAGAAGAAGTAGAAGAAATATTGTTATAACCGCAGGCCAGACAGATAAAGATACTTAGTGATCCAAACAGTAATGTAAAACTGGTGAATCAATTATTAAAAGAATATAGCCACATACATCTTTAATTTCCTCTGTTTATGAGCCTAGTTCTTACTGGTGTGCTAAGTCCTCAGTTCACTTATTGCCATTTTGGCTTCTTCACAGCTTAAGGAAGATAGCAATTTTGGAGAAATACTAGAGAGAGTAAAACTTCAGAAGTGTGATCTGCTTCTACCTAGACTAAAAATTACTAGAAAACTCATATGAGATGGACCTATTGGGAAGAATGTACAGGTGGTCCTCAAGTTACAACAGTTCATTTAGTGACCATTCAAAGTTACAACAGCACTGATACAAGTGATTTGTGACTTCTTCTTTTTTTTGCACTTATGATTGTTACAGCATCCCTATGGTCACATGGTCAAAATTCAGATACTTGGTAACTGGCTCATATATATGCAGTATCCTGGGGTCATGTAATTCCCCCTTTGCAACTTTCTGACAAGCAAAGTCAATGGGGAAGCCAGATTCACTTAATAACCTTTAGTAACTTAACAACGGCAGAATTAACTTAAGAACGGTGACAGGAAAGGTTGTAAAACGGGGCAAAACCCACTTAACAACTGTCTTGCTTAGCAATGGAAATTTTGGGCTCAGTTGTGGTCATAAGGCATTCTTCAATCAATAGTTGGCAAGCATTAGCCAACATCCTGTAAGTAGGTAGATTATGTGTGATGGTTTTACTGACTGAGGAATGTGAAAAAAAAATGATATGTAAGCCCTGATTAATATTAGTCTAATTGCCATATGACTTTGATATGTTAAACCCATGTTGTGAGCACTTTTATGTGTGCCTGGCTTGTCATAAAATACCGATGTATAGAAGACAAATTGTTCAGGTGGCTTTTTATGATCCACTTTATTCCTCCCTTACCCCATTTCTCATCACCTCAGTTCACATTTGCTTTTTGTTTCTAGGGTTGATCCAGTCAATTGAAGGTGGTTCAGTAGCCAGGTGAAAGTTTATTGGAATCTGAAGTGACTTCTTATATACACAACTATTTACTTTAGACAGCTACACCATGTGCTAAATTATTATGGCACTTGCTTGCTTGCAAAAGGCTCAGCTGGTTGCACATGCATGAATCAATTGTCACACAGCTTATATGATTTCAGTTGTTCACAGTTTCTCAACATCAGCATCAGCTGAACTCCTGGTATTTTTTTTTTTCACAGGCTATAGGATCATTTGAGTGCCATAAATCATATTAAGGAGTTCTGTAACATCACAATGTTGAACATTCAGTCATGCTTTTAGCTGTAGTAGCTAAGTGTTTTCATTCTATAGAACACCTGGAAGCACAGAAGACTGCATTGGCAATAAAACAAATTCGAGACAGTAAGTCCATGATCAGGTGAAAATATATGGCAAACACATTTTTCAAAAAATGGGAAAAATATGTTTCCACATAACAGAAGGTCCAGATCCATACTGCTTAAATGAACCATGCTGATTGCTCTATACCCGTGATGGCTAACCTATGGCACGGGTGCCACAGGTGGCACGCGGAGCCATATTGGTGGGCACGCGAGTGTTGCCCTAGCTCAGCTCCAACACGCATGTGCACACCAGCCAATTGATTTTCAGGCCTTCCGGTCCCACTGGAAGTTGGAAAACTGGCTGTTTCCAGCCTCTGGAAGGTCTCTGGGGGGATGGGGAAGGCTGTTTTTGCTGTACCCAGGCTCCTAGAAAGCCTCTGGAGCCTGGGGATGGGGAAAAGCGGGCCTACCATGCCATTGTGTGCCAAAAGCAGTGGGAAGTGTGGGGAGGTCATGTGAACATGCGCGGGAGGGCGGGTGCATTGAATTATGGATGTGGGCACACGCACCCGCAACCCCCGCTTTTGGCACGCGACGGCAAAAAGGTTAGCCATCACTGCTCTATACCAACCAAGTTAGTGAGTTTATTGTTTAAATACAGAAACAAATTAATGAAAATTTATGAAATTATATTTCCCTAGATAAAATAATAGAAACTTGGCATTAATGATTGTTTCTAGAAACTAAGGCAGCACTCCCTAAATACCGCGTATTAAGGATCATTACTAGCCACCGTGGTGCAGTGGTTAGAGTGCAGTACTGCAGGCTACTTCTGCTGCCTGCCAGCTGCCTGCCATTTGGCAGTTCAAATCTCACCAGGCTCAAGGTTGACTCAGCCTTCTGAGGTGGTTAAAATGAGGACCCAGACTGTTGGGGGCAATATGCTGAGTGTGTAAAACCCAACTTAGAGAGGGCTGTAAACAGTGGTGAAATCCAAATTTTTTACTACTGGTTCTATGGGCGTGGCTTGGTGGGTGTGGTGTGGCTTGGTGGGCGTGGCTTGGTGGGCATGGTAGGGGAAGGATACTGCAAAATCTCCATTCCCATCCCACTCCAGGAGAAGGATACTGCAAAATCCCCATTCCCTCCACACTCCTGGGGGAAGGATATTGCAAAATGTCCATTCCCACCCCACTCTGGGGCCACCCAGAGGTGGTGTTTGCCGGTTCTCCGAACTGCTTAAAATTTCTGCTACCGGTTCTCTAGAACCTGCTGGATTTCACCCCTGGCTGTAAAGCACTGTGAAGCAGTATATAAGTCTATGTGCTATTGATATTGCTATATCTCAGGCCCTGAGCTTTTGTGCTTCTTAAGTTTATTTTTAATATTTCTCAATACTACTCCAGCAAACTGGTAGGAGAGAATTTTTCATTCCCCTTTGCAAGGCTCCACTGGTACTCATCCTTGATGAAGTATAGTATAGTAATCTAATCTATTATTGCTAATCAGCAGTATGAAATGAGTGCTATTGCTATTGCTATGTGTAGCCAGTGATCACTCTCATATCCCATTTCCCCTGGGCACCTGAATGGCTCCTAAAAGTAATTTCTGTCAATAAGGAAGAAAGACAACCATGGGGTATGACATAGGTAGAACAGATTCTCCAGAATGGTTTTTAATTAGTTATGATCTTACGTATACATCTATTTTCGTCCCTTTGATTCAATCATGCCCAATTCTCAGGAACTGCCTGGACAAGTCTGTACAGCGTTGTTGTTGGGTTTTTTTTTCTTGAAATGTTTTTCAGAAGTAGTTTGACTTTGCTTCCTTCCTAGGGCTGAGAGAAAGTTACTGGCCCAAGGTCATCCAGCTAGTTTTGTGTCTAAGGCAGAACTGGAACTAATGGTTTCCTGGTTTCAAGGCTGATGCCTTAAACACTATTTCAAACTGGCTGTCATACATTTAATATACAATAGGTATTATATTGGTTGGCAGATGATCAATATACCGTCTTCTAGGTCCAGTTTTCCATCAATGATTCATGGCAGGGTTATTCTGTTCTGGAGGTGTGGAGCAACAATTTTTCAAAGATGTCTGGTTCTAACCACCTTTAATATTTTTCCAGTGACCCAGAATGATGGATGTTAGACTGGAGGGGGAAATTGATATCATGGTTAGATCATATTAATCACCGTGCTGTTCAGCCTGCCAAAGCAGGATATTTTTTAAATAATGGGGCAAAGAAATATGTAATAATGGACTTTGCAGAAGAGGCTTTACTCGGTCTATTGTCTTAATACCTTGAGTGATGAGGCCAGTTCTGGGGATGCTGGGACTTAGTTCATAAAGCACCATTGTGATTTAAGATACTGGATTAGGATTTGGGGTTGACCAAGCTACTATTCCAGTTTCAGCCTTGGAAGTTCATCTGGTGACTTTGGGCTAACCTTTCTTTCAGCCCAAATGGTTATTGTGGTGATGCATTGGAACTCAGGAGCTCTATATAAGTCACTTTGAGTTACTGAGACAATAGTGGGATAGAAATCTAACAACCCAATAATATACTCGGCTATCAATTATCCCATTTTTGGATATAGACAATGCATCGCTAGAGAATAGGATTCTCACAACTCACTCAGCCAGCCAAAAAGAAAAAAGAAAAGGAAACCTAAAGTAGAATAAAACCAATGAAGATTAGCATGTTGTGTGAATGCAACTGTGAGTTTTTAAAGATAACTTGAGAGAACATGTTGTATCTATTCAGCCCAAATTTCACCAGCTATTTTGAATTCAACTGAGTTCCTAGCTATAAAAAGCTATGGCTGCCTATAAAATTTTCCTTCTTCTGCCTTTCTTTTTCTTTTATAGAATGTCTTTTAAACCTTTAATACACTAATTAAATTTATTAGTTAATTTATAGTAGCAGTGGGTAAGCTATAGTGCCAAATCTTTTGATGGTTCTCTGTGGTGGTTGCAAGCTGCTGTTGAATTTTGATGGCAAAACACTGAATATTGTAGCCTGTTTTCCATATACCGTACTACCAGGGCCATCTTAACAGCATTATGGGCCTCGGGCAAAGTAGTGTACTGGGGCCTCTGTGACAACTACTCGCAGGAATAAAAATGTAAATGGTCGATAAAATGAAACATATATTTATTTTATTTTATTTATTTATTTTATTGATATTTATTGTCTAACATTTGAACGAGGCTTGAAAAACACAATAATACTCAGTAAGCCATACAGTTGCTGTATTTATATGATACAAGGTGCATTGAAGGGTTAACATACACAGATTAGTATGGGGCCCCTATGCTCATGGGCCCACGGACAAGTGCCCATCGGGCCCATGCGTTAAGAAAGCCCTGCGTACTACAGTATTTGGCTGAAAACTAAAGATATTACAATTTGTTAAGCTTCAAGTAGGCTTAATGCACATATAAAAACAATCCCCTAAATAGACAAAACAAGACAAAAAAATAATTCCTGCCCTTCTTGGCAACCTGGTGATGGTGATCGGGCAGATGAAGTGTAGCCTTTGGCTGCAAATAAGATCACTATTGCTTCACACAGTACAATTCTCAAAGTGACCTTTATTATCACATGTAAAACCAAATCAAAGACAATATATATTATAAGAAGGCAAAACTCAGGACCTTGGAAAATGAAAAGTTCTCTGAGAACATTTTTGGCTCACCTGGGTAAAAGGAGCAATGCTTTTAATTGCATTAAGATTACATGTTTTGACTGAAAGTATCATGAGATGACAAGGTGAAGTTCTGGCCCTTTTCTTATTTTCACGTGATTGTACTTCACATGAAAGAATGAAGAAGTAGAACTTTATTTATTGCCAATTTTATTTTACACCTTTATTGCATTTTAAATAAACAAAACCCCAGCTGTTCCCATGGGAAACAGTCAGCTCTATGGAAGAAAGGAAAATGCAACATATTAAGGCATACTTGGCAGTACAAAGCATAAAGGATTTAATCCTATTAGCTCAGAATAAGGTTCACTGAAATTTTTTATTTAATTATTTACATCTTTAACACAGTTAAACCAGTCTCCTGGTTTCTAACCAGATGTTTTAGACACTAGACCAGGGGTCAGCAACCTTAAACCCTCAAAGAGCCACAAAGGTCCTAACTGGAAGCCCCCCATTCAATTCTGGAGCCGACTGGAAATCCTGTTCGCTTACCATAGAGTCTCCTCCTAGTGCGGTGTCCTTTTTCCCCTACCTGTCCTAACCAAAAGCCCTATCAATTGTGGAGCTGACTGGAAAACCCACCCCTTGCCACAGAGTCTTCTCCTGGCACGCCATGCTTCCCCCCCCCAACTGGAACCTCCTCTCAAAATTGTGGGGCTAAGCAGCAACAGGGAGCCGCAACAGAGAGATGAAAGAGCCACATGTGGCTCCAGAGCCGCAGGTTGCTGACCCCTGCACTAGACCAAACTGACCTATTCCTAGAATTATCTAGAAACTTTTTGTGGGATTATAAGAAAGTGGAAGACAACTCATTCTTTAGTGTCACATGGAATCTGACCAGTTTTCTGGGTCAATGTTACTATATGTTTTATGACACAAACACACAGGATTTAGGTTGCAACTTCACATAAGTAACACTATTCTTGACTTTACTCTATTTCCCAAGAAGGCCACTGTGCTCATTTCATAGAATTTGGAGGGACTTTCCAGTCCAACTCACAGCCCAGTGCAAAAATCCTCAGATCATTCTGGACAAAAGGTGATTCTAATTTTTTCTTGAAAACTTCCAGTAATTGTGCACCCACAACTTCAGGCAGCAGGCTGTTCCACTTCCTAATAGCTTCAGAACACTGTGCCTATTGACATCACAAAGTTATAGCTCTTAAGACTTTTAAGCAACATTCAACACTTAAAAAGTTTTAGTTACCTTCCCTTCTAAATACTTCCTAATATTCTATAATGTTTTCTGCAGTTGTATCTTTATCAACCATAGAGGTAGAACTAAGAGGGAAGAATATTATATTTTAAAAACTGCAATAAATTTTCCACTTATAGGCCCCATTATTAAATTGAAAATTTAATGCTTTTGATAATAATATAATACACATTAAAAATACTGCAAATATTTATGGCCATGACATTGTTTCAAATACCTACTTATGCTGCATGATTAACACTAAGCTCAACAATTTATAAATTTCCTGGGAATTTAAGCCTCCTTCATGTTAAGATAAGCAAGGACATGTATAAACAGTAAGAATTTAAACCAATAAGTTGAAGATATGAAGTGGACTTGACTTGGCTTCAATGACATTATGCTTCTATGGACCAAGAAGCATAGATTACAGAGTTGGAAGGGAACTTGGGGGTCTTCTGGTCCAACCCCTTCTCTAGTATAGGAAGCCTCAAGCCATTCAGGACAAATAGAACTTTAGGGTTTTTTTGCAGACTTCCAGTGACAAGACTCACAACTTCAGGAGGTAGGCTGTTCCTTTGCGTAATTGCTCTCAAATCCCTCCTGAGATCAAGTTTGGATCTCTCATTGTAAAGCTTCCACCCATTGTCCTTGTCTTCTCCTCAAGTGCTCAGGAGAATAGATCTATTCTCTCTCTTTCCTGAGACATCTCTTCATTTTTTCTCTAGACTGCTATCATATCTCCTTTCTTTAAGATGTTTCACCTTATGAATAAACAAAACAAACTAAGCCAAACTGCTTCTTGGCCTTGGTTAAGAACAAGTGTAAGTGTCTTATGAATAATGTATTAGGATTTTCATTAATTTCATGGGATTTAATAAACGCACAAATTGCAGTTCTGAGTTCCTTCTTTAATTCTGAGATAATCCAGCCAGTAAGTGATTAAAGTTGGAAACCCCCACATTTCCCAACTTTCCTGCTCTTCAAGTGCTTCATGTTCCAGCATGCAACTATTGAATATCTTAATATGAAGCTGCATCTAATTAACAGAAACACTGTCCATATCCAATGTCAAGCATATGGTATGATAGAATAACAGGCAGCTGGCTGGGCAAAACCAAGACACAAAATACTGACATTCAGACATTTCCAGAAAGAGCCTGGAACTGAACATTTTAAAGTCTCAGTTCTTAAGGCGCCACTAACCTCAACCACTCAAGATTATTTTGAAGTGTTCCTTCTTCTGAGAAGAAATGGTCCATTTCTCCCAAAGAATTCTATTTTTCAGGATGCCTGAGTTTGAATTCTTTACCGCTTATGGAATCTGAAGTTGGACAATGGTCTAACTAGTAGTTCAGTATTAGAAGAAGCTCTCTGCAACTTTTTAACTTCTGTTTCACCTCAGGTAGCTCTCTATCTTATTCCAAAGAGAAATAAGGAGCTCTCTATCTTATTCCAAAGAGAAATAATCTGAGTTAAGATAAATTTTCTGTTCAACAGTTTCTATTTGCATTTCCCCCCATTCACTCTGTCTGCTCCCCATCTATGCTGTCATGGGGACTTTTGAGTAGCTCAATGTCTTTGTTACTCTTATTAACTACAGTTGCAACTCATATCCAGGAGAAGGCAAGTTGATAAATAGTTCTCATCGTGGCCATCCCATGAATAACTTATTTTGCAACAAAATCCACAACTCTGAAAGTGCCTACCTGGTATTAATTTAATGAAGATGATGAGACCATCTTGAATCCGGAAAAGTGTTTCTTACCCGTGTACATATGTCAAGGGAATGCTGGGAACTGAGTCTGCATAACTGTTGCCAAGGTTGAGAAACACTGCTCTAGAGCATGAATTGGAAAAATGGGACCATGGCTTCTGATGATCAAGCATGGGAAAATATTAACTCTTAAAGATATCTTTAAGGTTGTTTAATTAGAACGATCAGGAAGTTTCATAAAAATTAGGTTTGAAATAAATTTACAACTCACCCTTGCTTAAGACATATTTTCCCCTAAATCTTTACAGATCTTCATGTAACATTTTGCCAAAGCAGAATGAATAAACATTTATTTTTTTTATCATATAGTTTACAATAAGGGCAGAGAGTTGATAGCGTTTGGACATTCTACTATACCTAAGATTTGTACTAGAACAAATAGCACCATAGCTACTGAGGATAAGGAAGTTACCGTCCTTCTATTACTTCTCCTTTTGAGAATAGGCTGTATTTCATTTCATGAAATCTACATGATTAATTTACTGCTGTTATAAAGGAAAATAAATTTACAGACCTTGGTCTGACTGCAATCAGTAACATCACATTGCAGAATAGTTGCTAATGCTGTAATTTTACCCACACATAATAACACTTTAACAATACTTATATTGGGCTTTTGTGAGATTGTGTGTGTGTTTGTGTGTATGTTCAAGTCCTGATGACTTCCTGGACTAATCCCTGCACTTTTCTTGGCAAGATTTTTGGAAGTAGAGCTGAGAGAAAGTAACTGTCCCAAGATCACCCAGTTGGCTTTGATAGCAAAACTAGAATGCATGATCTTCTGGTTCCTATCTCAGCACCTTAACTTCTACACCAAGGTGACTCTTTTGGGTGTTAAGAGAACTTGAGAGAAATGCATCAATGAGACATGATCGTAAAAGCAATTTCCCCAAGAAGTCCTCCATGTACTTTAGACTGTGTCTTCCATTGTACCCAATGATTCTGTTAAGTGGAATTGATGGACCTTGCAACTTAATACATTAGAAGGCATCATTCTGGACAAATCTACTTTATAACAATCTTGTAAAGAAAACTCATTTTTATTAATTACATTAATAAATTTTATTAATAAAACATTAATTTTATTAATTTTATTTATTAACATTACAAACCAAGAGCAATGAGTAATGCTGATAGGCAACAGTTGACTTAAAGCCACATGCATTACAAAAGGAAGGTTTAAAATAGGCTATTTCCTGATTCTTCCTGTAGTCTCATTCTCACTGTTCTTCCTGCCATCTCTTTCAATAAGTTTCAGCAATGCTATCTTGGGAGGGAAGCCTGCATTCATTCCTGAATAGAGAGATCTGTACTCTTTTTTTGCATCAGCTGTTAAGTGAATAGTTGAACATGCAGTATAGGAGTAGGCAGGTTGATGCCTTCCTCATATTTAAAGTTACTTCTTTTATAATCCCCTAACACTTGAGGCTTATTGGAGTCCTAGAGATATCTTCTCACAAGCATCCCTGGAATCTAGTACTTCCCAAAGTTTATATTAATTTCAGACACTTATCTGCCCTGAAATCCATGGTTTGGATTAGTTCCGGACACTCTAACCTTCAGTTTCTTTGCAAAGATTTGGTACTTTGTGTGTTCAGCACACAGGACTAAACATTTGTGGAGTGCCTCAGGGGTTGGTCCTCTCGCCCCTTTTGTTCAACATTTATGTGAAGCCGCTGGGTGAGATCATCCGTGGCTTTGGGGTGAAGTACCACCAGTACGCTGATGACACCCAGCTGTACATCTCCACCCCAGGCCACCCCAACGATGCTCTTGAAGTGATGTCTCAGTGCCTGGAGGCTGTGCGGATCTGGATGGGGAGGAACAGGCTCAAGCTCAACCCTTCCAAGACTGAGTGGCTGTGGTTCCCAGCATCCCAATATAGTCAGCTGACTCCATCGCTGACTATTGGGGGTGAGTCTTTGGCCCCCTCGGAGAGGGCGCGCAATCCAGTCCTCCTGGATATGCAGCTGTCCTTGGAGGAAGATCTGACGGCTGTAGCCAGGGGGACCTTTTGTCAGGTTCGCCTGATTCGCCAGTTGCGACCCTTTCTTGATCGGGATTCCATGTGCACAGTCACTCATGCCCTCGTCACCTCTCGCCTGGACTACTGCAACGCTCTCTACATGGGGCTCCCCTTGAAGAGCACCTGGAGGCTCCAACTGGTCCAGAATGCGGCCGCGCGGATAATTACGGGAGCTGCATGGCGCTCCCACATAACACCGCTCCTGCGCAAGCTGCACTGGCTCCCAGTGGTCTTCCGGGTGCGCTTCAAGGTGTTGGTTACCACCTTTAAAGCGCTCCATGGCATAGGACCTAGTTATCTTCGAAACCGCCTGCTGCTACCGACAACCTCCCATCGACCCGTGCGCTCCCACAGAGAGGGCCTCCTCGGGGTGCCATCAGCCAAACAGTGTAGGCTGGTGACCCCCAGGGGGAGGGCCTTCTCTGTGGGGGCACATACCCTATGGAACCAGCTGCCCCCTGAGATAAGGAGAATCCAAGACCTCGGTGCCTTCCGCCGTGCCCTTAAAACTTTCTTTTTTCATTAAGCCGGGCTGGCTTAACATATTTTTAAATTTTAAATTTTTAATTGGTTTGTCATTTTAAACTGGGGCCAAATTAATATATATTTTTAAATTGTTCTTAATGTTTGTATTCTATGTTTTTATCTGGCTGTACACCGCCCTGAGTCCCTTGGGAGAAGGTGCGGTATATAAATTTGAAATAAAGTAAAATAAAATAAATAAGAATAATCCTGCTGGATTACACTAAGGTGTATTTCAGTCAGCCAATACTTTTTTGCAGTGGCCAACCAGATGGTTCTGTCTCAGCCTTTCCACTCCGGGTCCATGCAGTTCAAATAATAGACCAGCAGACAAAGATGGTTGCAAAGCTTTAATTGCCGAACAAAGCTGAAAAACAAGGCGAGTAATCGGGTCAAAGTCAGTGCTGAGAGCAACCGCCTCTCAGTGCTATTTATCCGCTTAGTCCTGGTTATCCAGCATCCGACACTGGTTTTTTTGTAATTCCCACCATTCTGCGGCTCTCCGGCGCTTTGGGACATCATCACAAGCCGCCAAGCCATGCCGGGAGCTAGAAACCTCTCCATAGTTGCTGGCAATCTTCCGCTGCTTCACTGATGGCCTCTCGATGCCAGCCTTCCATCCACCGCCCAAATTGGCCTCCCACCACCATCCCAGCTTCTTTACAGGTAACTTCAGCCACTGTGTCTCTCACTCCCCCCCAAGTGTGTTGAGTCCCAGCCAGGGCTCGACACTGGGCTGCTCACAAGCAAGGGATAGATTCTTCTCCTTGCAGCTGCTTTTTGGCATGGTGCCACCAACCTGAAGATAACATCAAGTCTTCAAAACCAATGAAAATGCATGAACATTGGTCATGCATGCAGTCCCTTCATGTGTTAATGTTTTATCCCAGATACCCCTCTTAGTTGTAACTTAAAGCAGACCTCAAATGTTTCATTCCCTGTCATCCAAACCAACGTTTTAATAAAATTTAATAAATTTTAAAAAAGCACCAATTCCTATTCCTGAAATTGAGGAACAGCCTTCCTTAATCTTCTTTTGTCACCTGAAATAGGTAACTTCCTTTAGCAGGACCGGCCTAGGTAAAAAGCCCAAGTAGCTGCTGCTGGAAATTTGCCTTTAAAAAATCTCTCTCCTTTTCTATGGAACAGTTTTCTAAGCCTCAGCTTCCCTCTCCTTGGGCATTTTTGGATTTGCTGAGGCAGACAAAAATCACCCCTGTTGAATTCCTCAAGAGCAGGCAAGCCTTGAGGGAAAGAACATACTGCAAAAGGTATTCATGGATAAGAATTGGTGTTATTCCTGCCTGAAGCAATGAAGAGAAACTGCCTACTCTGGTACTACAGAGGTTGAGCCTCCTCAGTTCTTATGCTTTTACTACAAAGAAATAGCTCTTTGCTTACATAGGTCTCTGTTTTTGTAAGGAATTATCTCTTTTCCTTACAGGTGTCATCTGTAGGCCTCTGCTGCTTGCACATGGAATTTAAGAAGAGAGACACATGCTTACTCACCCACTCCACCCTAACCTGCTTAGCAGGAAAGGCAATCTCTTTTTCCCTTCCCTTCTGGGCTGTAATTTGTCTTCCTGCCTTTAGGCTTCAGGGTGAGGTGGGGCAAACGGAGATTGACTATGCACATAGGCTGCTGACAGTAATGAGGCAATGAGGAGAGATGTGTGGAATTGGCTTGATGATGGGTGGTGATAGATCTAGTTTCAGGTGAGTGGAGAGAAGGGGAGACAGTGGATTTCCAAATAGGACCAACGTCTGATCAAATGGAGAGGCAAAACTCTGGGAGAGAAACAAAGCTGCCTTTCTCAGGGGTTGTTTCTCAGGCATAGAAATGCTTTTCCTGGCATGGCTGGGCTTTCTAAGATTGGCTTTTTTTTTTTTTTTTTAATTCCACTCATCTTTACAAGAGCTTTGGCTGGGCCAGTGAGCTTCTTTCTCATCCAGATTTTTCGTTGTTGTCGTTGCTCTTATAACATTCCAATGTGGAAGGTTAAGCTAATAAAGGCCGTAGCGTAAGATAACTTGTTCTGCTTTATGGCCAACTACAGATCAGAAGAGGTGCTTTAGTTGAGCATTGTGGTACAATTGCTTTCTTTGTTCTCCTTTTTAAATAGGTCTGGAGTACATGTGGAATATTTTGACCAGCTTGTCTAAACAGTCAGCTCTCTTGCTGCAGTCATAGCAGGTGGAAGCATTTAAGAAATCTTGGCTGGTCTCGAAAAAGTCAAGTAGTTTTCGTCCTGGATAATACCAGAGGGAAGACTAGGGCTGTGAGTTAGAAAATTTGAAAACGTGAAAAAAACATTCTGAGAAAAAGCAATGGTAAAGTACCATCATAATGAAGCCATGCAAATTGCATGGCTCCCTGTACTCATCAGGAGTAGAATTCCAGCTGAAGGAGTACCTTCTATATTCTGAATTGACATTTGTTCCACAAGCTGTACTACAAGTGACTTTTATACACAATATTCACAACTTATGGTAGAGCAAATGTGTAGCCCAGGGCTGTGGTTGGATGTTTGGTGTTCTCTGAATGTGGTGGTTTTCCTGCAGATGTTTCATTACCAGGTTACCTAATCTGGTAATGAACCCAAGAAACCAACAATTCAACAACATTTTCAGCCCTTTCCCTAGGGGTAGGGAAGGCTGAGAATGCATAGCCAAAGGTTTAAAATTCCAGAGCCTGTAGTCCCTCACAAATGAAAACATGTCCGGCTGGGAAAGATTGCCTTAATTACTGCTCCTAAATGTGAAAAGTATGAATGTAAATTCTGTAGGAAGAAATAGGTGAATTTTTGACCAGGTCCCATTATGGTCTAAGGCACAGGTGTCAAACTCACCACATCACATTGCCGTCATGTGATGTTTCACAATGTTTTCCCCATTTGCGGAGCTGGGATAGGCATGGCCTGTGCATGATACATCTGGATCATGGGCCACCAGTTTGATGCCCCTGGTCTAAGGAGATCAAATCAATACTAAAGGAACTCAATCCTGCTGTCCTTTGGAAGGGCAGATACTGAAGCTGAAGCTCAAATACTTTGGCCACCAAATGAGAAGAGAGGACTCATTGGAAAAGATCCTGATGTTGGGAAATATTGAAGTTAAAAGAAGAAGGGGATGGCAGAGGATAAGATGGTGAGACGGTGTCATCAATGCTGTGGGCATGAGTTTGGGCAGACTCAGGGGGACAATGGAGAATAGGGGATCTGGCCTGAGGTAGTCCATGGGGTTATAAAGAGTCGGACATGACTTAGCAACTGAACAACAACATTATCCTCTGCCTTATGGTCTGCTCCCATGACTTCCCAATATGCTATTATTGATGCAGGCCATTCTCTTGTCTCACATGCTGATACTCCCTGTTACTCCATGTTTGAATTCTGCTACACTGCCATATCTATAATACAATTTAGGATGACTGAATCTGGATTTCAAAAATATGGATGGTCACTAAATCTGTCATTCAGCAGTTGTCTGGAGCTTGGCGCCCAAATATGGTAGCCCTAGGACTGGAGATGAAATTAGGTTTGGCAGAAGAAGGGAAGGAACATTTTATATTACAGGTTAAGGAGTAGCAATTGCTTTTCATTGTCATCTGGGAGGGTGGTGGGAAAATGCTGAATTTAGCTAACAGGTGAGAGCAGGTATGACAGCTGCCAGAAAGAGGCTGTGGCTACAGCAAATTACTTGATCAATATGTCTTAGCCAATGGACCACTTCTTCCATATTGATGGGCAAAGAATGGATCCAGGAAGTGAGGAATTAGGTCCACATTTTAAAACATTGAGGAATTGTATCCTTATGATAGTTAAGTTAAAAGCAAGGCAATTTATTCTGAACACTTCCTATCTTCCCTTTCTCTGTTTCCCAAAATTACAGAGTTTGGTAGACTTGATTATGTGCCATAAAATCATTTTCAGCTCCTAACAACCACATATGTTGATCTTCTCTTGTTGATCTATGCCTAAACTGTTCTTTAAGGTCCATGGTGCTCTCTGAGCTTGGTTGTTTTCTTGCAGATGTTTCATTACCCAAAATAGGTAACATCATCAATGAGTACTGATGATGCTTTCTAATTTGGGTAATAAAACATCTGCAAGAAAACAACCAAGCTCAGAGAGCACCAAGTACCTCCTCATTTCAACTCTGATCTACAAATATTCTCTTTTCTTTAATTTTTCTCAATGTGCATACTTCACCATTGTAACTGAATCCATCCACCTTGCTGCTAGTCATCTTCTCTTTCCCAAACCAAGTTTCGGCAATAACCTGTAAATCATTTTCAACATAAGCATTTGAAGATCATCCTCATCTAAACCTAGAGAAATATTAGTATGTATTTGTGTGCACCAATAAATTAAGGTTTTGGGGTAGTAGACAAAAGCAGAAAGGGCAGTGGAAGGCACTCCTGAAGTTTTTACATACAGGTTAATATGAGCAAATGCATCAAATCTATTAGAGGAGTGGCATATATACTGCTTACCTAAACATTTTATTTGCACATAAAAGAAACCATTTGCCCATAAATATCCAGTGTTCTGTCTGTCTGGAAACTAAAAGAAAGTTTAGAGCTGCTCACAATCTCATCTTTTGTCCTTCTCATTAAAGCAGAATCCTATAGATGCCTCTGGTTTGAACACTAAGTTCAGCAGGGAAATACTAGTTTCAGATGCTCTCCTTCCCAAGAGCCATTCGTTGGGCACATTGGATCAGTCCTTCTATCTTTCTGCCAAGCTGTGGAATGGGATCTCCTGGGAGTGGTGCTCAGTTTCCTTCCTCTCTTTCCACTTCCAGAAAAAGAGACAAGATCTCTTTCATTCAGCTAGAGTTTTTTTTCCAGTTTGACTTGATTAATGGTTTTGAAAGGTTGTAATTCAGGTTTAGCAGTTGAGGTTTCATTTTTTTTTATTGTGATCTTCCTTGAGTGACCATGAGCCATATCCATAATTGACTATAAGACTCATTTGTTCCTTCATCTTTACACTGTTCCTAACCTTTTAGATGGATGTCTCTTCAAGTCTCAAACCTGATCAGATATGCTCCTCCCTCTAAAAGCTTGAATGACACTATGTGTATGAGTACAGGTACAAAATCAAAACTCAATGACTATAGCACATTATTTTTAGGCTACATATTTCCAATGCCTAATGCACCTCTGGCTATTCTGCCTGACCACTTGGGAGGATCTAAGCATGAGATGAGAATTTTGCTGGATAAGACCCACAAATGATCTTCATTAATGGCAAAGGCCAGGATAGCTTCAGGAAGCACCCGAAGTAAGCCCCTAGGACCGTGATGGCAAACCTATGGCACGTGTGCCCAAAGTGAAACGTGAAGCCATGTTGCCCGGCACGCGCAGCCTTGCCTGTTTGTTTTCTGGGCTTCTGGCATGCATGTGCATGTGACAATCAGCTGTCCTTTGTGCATGCAGCAGTGCCGAAAACCGGTGTGCGCATGCGCGCTGGCCAGCTGATTGTCAGGTGCGTGTGCACCAGTAGAGGGTTGCCCCCCAGTTCGCACCAGTTCTATAGAACCGGTAGTAAAACCGGCGGGAGGCTCTGCCCACTGACTCAAAATGTGCTTGCGCAGAAGAGCGCGCGTGCGACCTCGTTGCAAACCGGTAATAAAGGTAAGTAGAGCCCACCCCTGGCATGCATGCCAGAACCCGGAGGTTTGCCTTTTCTGGAGCACGATCCCTTCTTGCATGCGGCAGTGCCAAAAACCGACCTGCGTATGTGCACTGGCAAGCTGATCATTGGGTGTGCGTGTGCCCTAAAACCCAGAAGTTCGGCTTTTCCTGAGTACAGTCCTGACAACTGCACATGTGTGATGTTTCCACATGACCTTTTCAACACTTGGTGCCAAAAAGGTTCACCATCACTGCCCTCTGATGTTTGGGGGGCAATGTTTATGTATGTGATATTAGCTAATAACCAGACAGTCATTGGTGAACTTAACCAAATCTTCTTCTTGCAATTGGTGTGTGACCTGTACAGCAGAAGCAGTAGCATGGTTGCCCCTGAGTGTTTGGTGGCGGAACACAAATACCTTCAACCCTTTTCATCTCAGTTAAAAAGGGGACTTTGCCACTGGATAGCTCTGCCTTTTCCTGGCACCTTTTTGCACAGCTCGGCAGCCATGGATATCGTCTGACAGGATGTGTACATACTCTCAGGAAAAACACAGAGAAGGCTTGTTTTACATGAAGGCCTCCAAGACTGAAGCACTCCTTCCTGCAGACCCTCAGCCTTGCCGCCCCCACCCCTCACACGGGGCTTGCAAATTGATGGTGAGGTGAATAACTTCTTTGACATCAAGAACTAGACCGAAACTATGTCAACGGAGACAGGGATTGGGGTGGGGGGTGGGGTGGGTGGCTTTTCCTGTTGATCCTGTTTGAGCTTTTGAGCTGTGTCCCGAAAGGTCAGTTTGTTCAGGAGACAATTTTATCTGGGGAAGAAAAGAAAGGAAAACAGAAACCAAAGAGGCAGGAGAGGAAGAAATAAAAATAATAAGGAAAAAAAAAACCCTTTTGATAAATGCCTCAGCCGTGACCTAGCTGAGAATTCATTCCATTTAAGATTGTTAATCAGAAAGAAAGAAAAATAGCTGCGGAGTACAAAAGACATTTGCCTGAAGCTTTGGGGATACATGATTGCTCAACCAAGCAGTGGAAGGAACAAGTAAATAAAAAGTTGTAATTGGGGCATAAATGCCACAGGATTGCTTTATAGCTTACAGTTACAATTTCACCACTTTTCCTTTGTGAGTTTGCAGAAACGCACCTGGAGATGCCAAATGCTGCTTGGACAACAGTGCCAGAATTATTAGGGGAGGGAAGAAGGAGGGCTATCAGTGAAATTCACCTGGCTGACCCATATTTAGTCATATTGTGTCCTCCTACATAGCATTTAAAAATCAGTAGTTGGAAGGGAGATTTAGAAAATAAAATTTGGTTTCTTCCTATAGTCTGAGCACCCCAATAAGATATGTTAGCTTTACTAGTTGAATTACAGGTTAATCCTCAACATCCGACCACAATTGAGCACAAAGTTTCTGTTGCTATGCGAGACCGTTGTTAAGTGAGTTTTGCCCCATTTTATGATCTTTCTTGCCACAGTTCTTAAGTGAATCACTGCAGTTGTTAAGTTACCGTATTTTTCGGAGTATGAGATGCACCTTAGTTTTGGGGGAAGTTTCAGTGCTGTTGTAACTTTGGTCACTAAATGAACGGTTGTAAGTTGAAGACTACTTGCATATAGGGAGTCTTCACAACACTGAGACAGCACTATGCTTTGTTAAACAGGTAATGGATATCATCAGTGCAAATAAGAGGGGTTGGGGAAAGTCATGCCAATAACAAAACAGGCCAGTAATCCATAGTAGAGAAAAGAAACCTACTTTTCAATACTGTGTTAAAATTTCTTTTGCAGTTGCCTCAGTTTTCTTCCTCTGTGAAAGAGACTCCTCTATACTCTGAATACTTGAAGATTTCTTTAGGATGTTTTAGGATGTTCAGTCTACGTTCCGAGCTAAACTCAGTTCATAAGATTATTTACCAAAATATCCTACCTGTAAATGAGTACTTTAATTTCAACCACAATAACACAAGGGCTATCAATAGATTCAAACTCAATGCAATTCGCACTAATCTTGATGGTAGGAAATATGACTTCTGCAATAGAGTAGTACATGTCCGGAATACTCTACCTGATTCTGTTGTTAGTCTCTCTAACCACCATAACTGTCTACCGTGGACCGTACACATTTTTAAAGGGGTCCCTAAGGGGGCGTGCATAAGCGCACCAGCGTGCCTACCATCCCTGTACTACTGTTCCCATTTGTATGTTCCCATTTTTGGATCTGTTGGATTGCCGGAGGATGCAATTGCTGCTGTGGTTTTGTGCTAAGAACGGATCTTCCCATCAGTTTTGAACAGTTTCCCATCAGTTTTGTGCTAAGCAGGGACATTCCCATCAGGTTGTAAAACTCTTCCTAGTCTGAAAAAGCCCAAGAAGAGGAGTTTTCTCAGATGTCTTCCCTGCAGAGCACAGAGCACAGAACTCGAACAACAAAAGACAAGACAATAAAGCCCACCTTTGACTACCATCATCCGTGAAAATCTCTTAGAGTCTCTTGAATTTGAATGGTCTGAGAACTGTTTAAAAATGCAGGATTCCACCCCCCCACCTCCGCATAACACTAATACTTGGTATGCGTGCAGTAATAGAACAGAAAGGGGGAATGCTTGTGCAGGCATACACACACACCTATGTGGAAAGAGTATATGAGTCTTAAAAACTTTCCTTTTGGTTATTATCCTTGTTGTTCCCTTCTTCCAGGGATCTGATTAAAACAATATAGGATGGCAACAATATTCTTTTCTTGGCCTTCAAGTGACATCTAGTGGTTTGCTTTCAAAGAACACCGAAAATGTAATTTGTGAGAGAAATTTGCAGCACAAATTGAGGCTCATATATAGAGAGCCACCTTTTGGAGTAAGAAATGACATTAATATTATTCACTATATTTCTCCAGACCTTTCTTTTTTTTGCAAATCATCATTGCTTCCGTTCTATCAATACACTGATTCATGCATGGTCTTTTCTTCTTGGCTTAGGACCTGAGTACCTATGAGACCGCCTTCTGCCACTGGTAGCCTCTCACCTGCCAGTACGCTCACACAGAGAAGGGCTCCTCAGGGTGCCATCGGTCAAACAGTCGACTGGTGGCCCCAGGGGGAGAGCCTTCTCTGTGGGGGCACCTGCCCTTTGGAACGAGCTCTCCCCGGAGATACGGAGGATCCCGGATTTACGCAGTTTCTGCCGTGCCCTCAAGACTTTTTTATTCCAACAAGCCGGGCTGGCCTAACTCTTTTTAATTGCTTAATTTTAATTTGCTTTTTTAAAAAAGTGTTTTAATTAGTATGGGCCAAATTTGTTTAATATGTTTTAAATTGTTTTTTAAACTTTATATTGTATGTCTTTTATCTTTGGCTGTACACCGTCCTGAGTCCTTCGGGAGAAGGGCGGTATATAAATCCAAATAAACCTAAAAACCTAAAAAGCCATCTTTCAATTTTCTTTTCTCTTTCAATTTGGGCTTCTCATGAACGCCACTCAACCCCAACTTTTCTGGACTTCCAGGTGTTTTCCAGATATTTACTCTCCTTCCATACATTGGTTTTGCTATCTGATCTTCATTCACTCTGTTTATAGGACAACCCATCTTTGTCATACAACCCTTATTTTACCACATTTAATCTTGATTTTATTGAACACCTTTCTTAAATATTCCATTTAATACTTTCTTAAATACTCCATTCCCCCTGCATTCAACTTCTGTGCTTTTCCTTGCATATCCAACTCTTAATTCCATATCACAGTGGGGTCTTACTCGTTCTTTTATATAGAGCCATCTTACTTCTCTTAACATTCCTTCTTCACAATAGGCTAACCGCTATATATTATCCAGTAGATTGGCACATCTTAACATCCCTATCCATTTCTCCCTTTTGTAGTAAATATTCTACTGATGTACACAAGTTCATCTTTTTGCTTGCATCATTTATACATAACTTTCAAGTATTCACTCTATTTTCCCTGTCAAACACAACATCTTGGTCTTTGATTTATTAATTTCTAGAGCCATATTCTTTATTGAATTATACACTCTTCGTTTGCTGAAATTTATTCAAAATCTTAGCCAACCATATGGCATTATTTGTATACAAAATGCACATGTATATCAGGGGTGAAATCCAGCAGGTTCTGAAGGTAGCAGAAATTTTGAGTACTTCGGAGAACCGGCAAATGCCACCTCTGGCTGGCCCCAGAGTGGGGTGGGAATGGAGATTTTGCAATGTCCTTCCCCAGGAGTTGGGAGGGAATGAGGATTTTACAGTATCCTTTCCCTGGAGTGGGGTGGGAATGGAGATTTTGCAGTAGCCTTCCACTGCCATGTCCACCAAACCAAGCCACACCCACCAAGCCATGCCCACAGAACCGGTAGTAAAAAAATTTGGATTTCACCGCTGATGTATATACATCTATCAGATGCACTTCTAAATTCACCACAAGTATTCCTTATATGTACATCTGTAAATATATTAAATACCAAAAGGACATTACACATCTTTGCCTTATTTACTGCTTAGTATTGAATCAACTGTTGAGCAGTGCATTGATTTTCATTCTTGTTTGTTCCATCATACACTGCTGTTATTATATTCATCAACCAACTTTCAACTAGATTTTCATACACTTTCTATAATTATTTTTTTATTATATGCAATAAATTTTATTTCTCACAATCTCACATTTTTCAAGCACCTACTAAAAAGCAACAGTCTAGTCCACTCATTCCCTGCCCTGAATAATTCTGTATTACAAGAAATGTTGGACTACTGCAAAAATCCAGAGAGTAGACCAGATAAAGGAAGAGACAAGAGATCATCCACAAATGTTCTAGATTTTTGGTCTGCATAAGGAGACTGCAAGACAGTGGTCTATGGTGAATTTTAAGCATTGGAAGATTAGGAAATAATCATCTTGCTCAAACAGTGGTTGGAACCTTTGCAAGGATTAAGTTTAATAATTCCTTTTCTAATCATGTTTGGAAATTGCTTATTAACTAGTGTTTTGCTATTAGAAACCTTCAGATCAAAAGTCTGAAAACATTGGGTAAGTATGCCTTCAATCACTGATGAAAGAATTTTTTTTACTACAAACTTAAGAACTTGGAGAGAATTTCTTTTGAAATAAACAGCAAAAGGTTGAATAAATTTTTGATTTTATAAAGTTACAAATAGACTAATGGTCCATATAAATTTGAAATAAAGTTTTTTGACCTTTAAAGCCATAGGTGATTTAAGATCTAAGTAAGAGAGGAATCATATCTCCCACCCTGAACCTGCCTGGTTACTCAGATGAGGAGGAGGGACCATTTGAAGATCACTCTAATATTGGAAACTCAACTATCAAGCACAGAGCAAAGGGCCTTCTACTATACAGCATAGCTTCCAGACAATAGAATGGCAAAAAGTGTCTCTCCCTGAGCTTTTAATGGATAATATTTTAGTGGTAGTTAATGGATATTGAGTTTAATATTTTGTTTTATTTTAATTGTATTAATTTTATGTATTTTTGAATTCACTATAAACCACATAGAATGCTTGAATAGGATGTAAATTTGGTAAATAAAAACAAACCTATTTTTAAGTTTGATT
This sequence comes from Pantherophis guttatus, assembly GCF_059756535.1. Taxonomy (NCBI): domain Eukaryota; kingdom Metazoa; phylum Chordata; class Lepidosauria; order Squamata; family Colubridae; genus Pantherophis; species Pantherophis guttatus. The sequence goes on from NC_142064.1 coordinate 168,036,646, forward strand.
TCCCCCCCCCCATGCATTTGGATTTCCAAATAAAATAGACTGAATCTTGACACTTGAAGAGGATATGCAGTTTATCCCTTGGCCCTTAGGTTCTCTTTTAAGAGACTAGAGCATTGCTGTACTGGGGAAAAAAAAGAAGAAAATCAGTGATTTGTTACTGAATTTCAGTAGGAAGATATTGGAGGATTCTGGAAATCACAAAGTGGGACTTGGTGCTTTCTATATGTAGGCCTCTAGTTTGTTACTAGGGGATGAATATCATATAGTCAGGAAATTAAAATAAAGAGATACTAAGCAAATGTTAATAGACAACACAGATCTTTAAAGTCAATAATATAATCCATTAAGTAGGAAATAATTTTAAGAGCATATCTTTGTATTCTACTAAAGTACATACTGGAGGCAGGAGTACCTGTCACATCCCAAAGTAAATAGATCACTTTCAAGCAAACAGAGATGTAATCATATCTAGCAAGGATAAATCTGTAAACAATTATGTAACAATTCCAAAGATGTTGAGACCTTGGAAAAAGTTCAGAGAAGAGCATCAAAAGCCTGGAGACAAAAATATACAAAGAATGGCTGCAGGATTGGGTCTGGCTAGTCTAAAGAAAAGAAGAATTAGGGGTGACATGATAGAAGTGTTCCAGTATTTGAGGGGCTGCCACAAAGAAGAGAGGGTCAAATTATTCTCCAAAGCTCCAGAGGTCAGGACAAGAAACAATGGTTGGAAACTAATCAAAGAGAAGCAATCTGGAATTAAGGAGAAACTTCCTAATAGTGAGAACAATTAACCAGTGGAACAGCTTGCCTGCAGAAATTGTGAGCACTCCATCACTGGAGATTTCTAAGAAGAGACTAGACAGTCTCTTTATCTAAAATGGTATAGGTTCTCCTGCTTAAACAGGGGGCTGGATTAGAAGACCTCCAAGTTCCCTTCCAGCTCATTCTATTCTATTCTATTCTATTCTATTCTATTCTATTCTATTCTATTCTATTCTATTCTATTCTATTCTATTCTGGCTTAAATGATAGCTAGTCTTTGGGGAAGACAAGTGCCAGCTCACATAAAACATGGCTCACATAAAACTGTATTTGGAAAATACAGCATGAATATGCCCTATGGGACTTCTCTGTGAGTTTATACTACTAGATTAATATGAAAATCTAGTAATAGAGAAAGTAGAGAGGAAGCAGATCACAGTGGGATCAAATAAGTGTTTTTTTTTTTATTTATTTATATGCCACCCTTCTCCGGAGACTCAGAGCAGCTTACAATGCGTTAAGCAGTAGCCTTCATACTTTTGTATATTTTATACAAAGTCAGCTTATTGCCCCCACAATCTGGGTCCTCATTTTACCTACCTTAGAAAGGATGAAAGGCTGAGTCAACCTTGAGCCTGGTGAAATTTGAACTTGCAGTAATTGCAGACAGCTGATGTTAATAACAGTGCTTTAGTCTGCTGCGCTACCAGAGCTCTTGATCTGTTTGCCGTAGTGATTTTGCAGATTTGGGGATGACAGAAATATATGCAATAGCAGCAGTGGTGGGTTCCTCCCGGTTCCGCCCAGTTCCGCCGAGCCGGTAGCGGTGACAATATGACATCACCGAACCAGTTCTGCCCCCTGCCCCCCGCCCCCCCGAATTATTCTTACCTTTTATTTGGCCCCACCCCCAATCTCTTGCTGTCTCCTGAGTCCCAGCTGATAGCTAGAGGAAAAAAACTGTTTAAACTCTTGCCGCTGGGCTTCAAAGGGCAGCCATACAGCTGATCAGTGTTAAAAGAAAACAAATGAGTAGACCGGTGCCTGCAAAAATACATGAGTAGATCAGTGCCTGCAAAAATTCATGAGTAGATCAGTGCCTCCAAAAATACATGAGTAGATCAGTGCCTGCAAAAATAAATGGGTAGATCGGTACAGCTCTGCAAGCAGTTAAAAGCTTGGTAGACCAGTACATCTGCTAAATCCTAAATAATTGTCACATGACCATCAAGCCACGCTCACAAAATAAGCCACGCCCACAGAACCAGTAGTAAAAAAATTTAGAACCCACCCCTGAATAGCTGATTTAGAGCAGATTTCAAAATAATAGTAAGTAAAAATTATAAAAATTTAGGCTTGTGGGCAAATATCTATGCATGAGATTAATAGGAAAGACTGTTGAGAGAAAAAATATAATCAAATGTACACTTCAGAATTTGTGAAAAAGCAATAAAGAGAACTTGAGATATTTGTGGCAAGGAATTTTAGAATACACTTTTGAGGAATGGCAAGATAATCAAAAGGAAAAAGTTGCAGGACATGGTAATAAAAGTGCATTTGGGGTAGTAAATAATCCAGGAAAAGTGTGAAACATGAGAAAGTATAAGGTAGTTCAGGGACTGAAGAATTTCCATACTGTTATCATCATTGTCATCCTCCTTATAATTAACGCCACCATTGCCACTGTCACCACTAGTATCTTATTTCAGAGTTACTTCAGTTTTCTTGAATTTCATTTAGCATTTGGCTTATATCTGAACCATATATACTCCTATAACATGAACATTGTCATGATACCATGGAACTTCTGGGAAGGAATGTTTATCATATCTAAAGGTCTGTTAAACTTGTCCCTTTTTGTCCTTTCCTTTTGGAAGTTGACAACAAGCATTTATGAAAACATAAATGACATTGTAATTAAGTTCATCCACCTTCCTCCTCCTCCTCCTCCTCCTCCTCCTCCTCCTCCTCCTCCTCCTCCTCCTCCTCCTCCTCCTCCTCCTCCTCCCCCTTTCTTCTTCTTCTTCTTCTTCTTCTTCTTCTTCTTCTTCTTCTTCTTCTTCTTCTTCTTCTTCTTCTTCTTCTTCTTATTCTTATTCTTATTCTTATTCTTCTTTTTCTTCTTCCCCCCCCTCCTCCTCCTCCTCCTCCTCTCACATTTCCCAACTTTAGAGTCTTTTCCAGAGAGCTAGGTCTTCACATAATGTGTAGGATAATTTGAGCCTATTTATTTGTGCCTCAAGACACTAGACTAATTTATTCAATAAATCATTTATTTTCTTGCCTGTCCATGGGTTCTCCGGAGTCTCCTTCAATACCAAATACATCAATACTCTTCTGTTTCTTCACATTGTATTTTGCTTCTTCAAAATTCCGTTTTCATTTCCATACAGTGTCATGGGGAACACCATAGCTACCACTATTTTAATTCTTGTAGGTATATCACATCACAGCATCTGCATAATGTTTTCCAAGGCTTTCATGGTTGCTTTACTGAGTGCTAGTTGGTACTGCATTTTGACTGCTTCTTCCTTTACTGTTGGTGGGTGATCCTAAAAGGAAGAAGTGATCTACCACTTTGTTATATTTATAATCAGTTCTTTGGGTGGTGGTTGTATCAGTTCTCATTCATTTAGTGTTTGTATTTAATTTTAGTCCTTTTTAAAAAAATGTTCCTTGACTTTCATTACTAGAGTTTGCACATGCTTTGCATTTTCAGGTATCTGAGTAGTGTCATCAACGTAGCACAGGTTATTAATGTTTCTTCCTCCAATTTTAAAATCGTGCTCATCCTCTTCCAATCTAGCATTTCCTAATTCAAAATATAGGTTGAATAAATAAGAGGAGAGATCTTGGCTTACATCTTTGTCAACCTGGAGCCAGTCTGTTTCATCATGTTGTGTCTACACAGAGGCTTCCTAGCCTATGTATATCTCATGCTTCATGAAAACAATGAAATATTCTGGGATTCCTAATTTACCAAGCATATTTCAAAGCTTGATGCGATTGACACAATTAAACATTTTTCTATAATCGATGGAGTTCATATCAACTCCTTTTTTAATATAGTCCTTGGCTTTCTTAATTATCCAATGCACATCAGCAACAGTGTTTCATGTTCCCCAGCCTTTTCTAATGCCATCTTGAACATCTGGTACCTCTTTTTCAATGTAGGACTCTAATCTACATTAAACAATTCTAAGCATTCTTTTGCTAGCATGTAAAATTAAGGATATTTTACAAAAGTTGGCCTTTTTGGTATTGGAATGTAGATTGACCTCTTCCAATTTTTTGGCCACTGTGTGATTCTCCAGATTTTTCTTCTGCTTCTTGCCATATTTATGTGGCAAATACCTATAGCCTTCAAAGTTGGTAAGGACCACACTGCTGATCTAATATAACCTTCCTACTAATATTATAAATAGGCAATATTCTAAGGCATTTTGAATGTTGACAGCTCTGCTGTACATTATTTGAGTATACTCCTTCCATGTTTATTTTACTGTATTTTTCTGAGTATAAGACGCTCTGGAGTATAAGGCACACCTTATTTTTTGGGGAGGAAAATAAGAAAAAAAAATCTGCTTGAGAGGCTGTCCGTTTGAGAGGCTGTGTTTGCAGCCTCCAAAAGCTCCATTTGAGAAGACGCGCGGAAGCTGAAGGGTGGGGGCTAGTGGATTGGTGGGGCTACATTCGATGTATAAGATGCACCCAAATTTTCATCCTCTTTTAGGGAGGGAAAAGTGTGTCTTATACTCAGAAAAATACAGTATTTGCTTTGAATCAGTTACTATCTCTCTACTGGTTTCCTTTAGCATATCAATTCAACATTGGAATGTCTTTTTTGTTGTTGTTGTTTAGAGATCTTTTGGAAGACTTTCCTTGCTTTTCCATGTCTGTTTTCATCTTCAAAGGCTTACAGATGTTATTGTAATACTGCTTCTTGTCTTTTCTAATAGCTCTCTGAAAATCATTGTTAAGTTCCTTTCTGAGATGGTTGTCTTTCTTGGCTTTGGCCTCTTTTCTCTTCTTGGCAATTTTCATGGTTTGTTCTGACATCCAGTTTGCTTTCTTCTGTTTCTTCATTTTTGGCAGTCCCTTTTCTCATTTTACCCTTAACAGCTTCTTTGAGTTTATTCCACAGTTATTCCACCGATCCTGGTTCAGAATTTCAAAGTAATTGCTAATTTTCTCTTTGACAATAGTGGGTAAATGATCAAGATCATGTTGTGGAAACTCACTGGCTTTCTTCTTTTTCTTTAGCTTAATTCCTTTACTTAACTTTCCCAGCTAATCGTCAATAATTATTTCAACATAATATCTGGATAAACATTTTGTCTGCTGTATCTGAAGTCTGCTAAACTGAGGAGTTATTGTATCTGGAAGGAAAAGGGAGTTGGAAGGATGGCTTTCTTCAAGAGCATCTAAATCTTTCCATCTTTTTCTATTGTTATTAGCATAAGATTTCTGCTTTCTGAAGTAGATGGTTTATAAAATGAAAGGAAAGCTATTATTACAGTACTAGGATGAGGGGAGAAGTATGGATTTGATTTTATATATATATATATATATATATATATATATATATATATATATATATATATATATATATATATATATATATATATATATATATATATATATATATATATATATATATATATATATATATATATATATACACCAGTTGATCGTGGTTTTGGAAAATGTACTTAGCAATCTGTATTTCATTTTCTTTCCACTTGAAAGCCATGATCAATAAGCATTTCCATACATACAAATAATACCAATTTTGTACTTTATAGTTTTTATATGGAAAAGCTGGTGATGGGCTGGGTATAGTGACCACGATCCAGTGGAGAGCCAACTGTGCTGAAGCCCATTAATTTCAACTGATTAGAGATACAATTGAGTGCTCTATTTTGGTCCTTGTGTTTACCCTTAGTTGCTGAATAAAAACCATGACATAGCTAAACACGGATGTTGTCTATTGTATAGCAAGAGGTTGGTTTTTTTTTTTTTTGGTTTTTTTTTAAAAAAAGATGGCTGCTGCACTTTTCCTGGCTTTTGAGAGCAGAGGAGGAAAAGATTAGCTCCTAATTGACAAGATGATTTTGAAAAACTGCAAGGGAAAGACGAACAACTTGAATTTAGCTTGGAATGATTATAAGGAGGCATTTGACTCCATGCCACATGATTTAATAATTAAGTGCCTAGAAGTAATAGGAGTCAATAAAAACATCAGAAGCTTTATACAAAGATCAATGGAACAATGAAAGACACGGTTGCTGGTTAATAGTGATGCACTAGGAGAGGTTAATATCAAGGGAAGAATCTTTCAAGGAAACTCACTATCACCATTAGTATTTACCATTGTATCGATATCTCTTGATTTTGAACATATTTTTTGAACAAATTGGGTCGTGGCTATCAAACATCAAAAACATCTGCCAGTCTATCCCACCTCCTTTATATGGATGACTGGAAGGTGTATAGAACAACACTGTCTGAAATAGAATTGGTGCTCAACACTGTCCTTATATACAGCCAGAATATTGCAATGGAGTTTGGATTGGACAAATGTGCCACCTTTATCATCAATAGGGGTAGGGGAAAACTGGTGAAAATTAAGGAATCAAGATGCCTTATAGAAATAACATCAAGAGTCTGGATGAAGAAGATCATTATAAATACTTAAGCATCCTTCAAACCAACAACATCAAGCAAATTGAAGTCAAGAAGAAAGTTAACAATGAACAGATCACAAGAGTGAAGAAAATTTTAAAGTCCAAAGTCAGTGAAGAAAATGCCATCAAGGCAATGAACACTTGGGCAATTCTAGTCATTAGATACTCAACTGGCATAGTAGATTGAACTCGAGCACAACTAAAAACCCTGCTTCTAGGAAGACTTAGTTTAGTTTAGTTTATTGAATAGCCCGAAGGCCTTTTCAAACAAAACAGAAAAGAAAAAGGGAAAAAGATAAAACGGTTACAAAAATAGCAATTTAAAAATATATGATAGATGACGTTAAAATTTTACAATATCAATTTTCAATAGCCAAGACTAGATAACCCAAATAGGATAGCTCCTCTCTAACTGAGCTCATCTTCCTTACAATCGATAAAATGTTTTTTGATATAACTGGCTCGTATTGCTGTCATTTTTTTAAGATATCGAGTGATCGCTCTTACCAGGGGAGGAGAGTCAGCCCTCAACAGAAATGCTAGTTTTTGGCTTATATTCCAGTGGGGAAATTTATTTATAATTGGGGACAGATATTGTTTTCTTACTTCTTGATAGAGACTACATTCGAATATTATATGCGCCGTGTCCTCCACGACGTTTACCCCACATATGCATATTCTTTTGTCATACGGGATTTTCCGATAACGGCCGAATCTAACATTTGTATCTAGAAGTTCGAATCTAAACTTAACAAATAACTGTCTCTCCACTGATGGCATTTCTAAATGTAAATACTTTTCCAGAGTGAAAGTTGTTTTAACTGCTGTCAGCAGTTTAAGGGAATGATTAGTTGAAAGGGTTGCCATGTCCATTTGCCCATGTATATCTTTAATCCGTTGTTTAACTTGGTTCAGTGTGTCACACAACGGGAACCCTACGCCATATCGGTTCAATATTTCTGACAGCCGGGTTAGCCAGGAATACCTTTGAGGATTTGAAATCTGCTGTTCCTCTAGACATATTTTGGGGAGTCTGCTGGCATCCATCTGGGTCATTTTTAGCCAGTAGGCTACCGCCCTAGTGATTGTATAGGTGTACAGTGAGAAATGTCCCAATTCAGCTCTGACGGCTGCAGCTGAAGTGGAATTGTTTACCCCAAGCATCCTCCTTAACAAATTATTTTGAGTTCTCTCTAATATGGGGGCCTCTGTAAGACCCCAAATTTCAGCACCATAAAGCATGATCGGGACAAGTTTAGCCTGAAAGACTTTACAAAGAGGTAAGATGGAGGTCGGTTGGATTCGTTTACTTAATTTGGTTACAAGGCTTGCTCCTGCTCTGACCTTTTGAGAAAGGTGTTGATGGTGCGGAGTCCAACCTCCTGCACTGGAAAAAACAATTCCAAGATAAGTATATTGGGTAACTTGCTCAATTTTTGTGTCATTAATCTGCCAATTGTGCTTTTTATTCTTATTGCCAAAGACTAAAACTTTTGATTTAGCTACATTTATAGTCAAGTGGCTTGCAGTACAGTAACGTGTGAGCTTGTCAAGGAGTCTCTTC